>NC_056745.1:316494294-316544294 GCF_019279795.1 Protopterus annectens | reverse complement strand
TCTATTTTTATCTGCATTGACTTGCGTCTCCATCCCTGTGCACCACAGAAACAGAAAGAAAACAACACCTCCACTCCTTCAGAACTCCAAATGTTTAAGTATACAGAATAAGAACACCAGTTGCTGTATTAATTTATATAATTATATTTGTATAATAAATTCATAATGTGTTTATACATTTTATATAAGCAAGGGGAAATGATGCTAGATAGATGATTGTATATAGCAATGAAGGAAGCCTAATTGGAAAATTAGGGGATGGTGCATCAATAATCTAATTAAATGTTCTTTAAAAATGGGTGGTGTTTGTCATGAAAATTGTATTCCAGGAGAAGGCCGAGGTACCAGAATTAAAAACTTTTCAAACGCACAGCAACTGGTGTTCTTATTCTGTATACTTAAACACCACAGAAACAGGCCAGTTTGACTAACCCATTGTGACCTGTAACCACTGCAGCATGTTTGCACAGAAGGAGGTGTTCCTACATGGTAACAATTTACCTAATTCAATTAAAAGGGGTTTTGCTAGGTTTTCTTTCATCCTAATAGAAAGCCACCAGGTATGCTGCTTGGATTCATGGAACCTGAGTTTGTAAGCATATCTGTGGCAGCGCTGCATCTCTGTATGTTATATAAACATTGTTTAACATTGTTTCAGTTACTGTGAAGCATATACAAATTGTTTCTGCAACTGCTTTCACACTGATCAGTTTAGCATAGTCCCCAGAAGAGGGGTTATATACAGGCATAGTACATCTCATTAGAATTGTGCAAGAAAGTTTTGACTAGATGAGCACCACCTACCAAACCTCTGTAGTTCCTTTACATCACATTGAATGTGGTGAACTGTTTCTTCACTAACATACATTCCTGTGCTATTTGGACTAATGCAAGGCATTTGACATTGTTCTGCTCAATATTTGATTAGCAAAACATTATAAGTACTTGGAACTGGTTCCAGGGTAATGATCGTGGGGGTAAAGAATATGCAACTATACATAGCCAACAATTTGGTTAGCATCTGATTTGTCAGCATAAAATGCAAATGCTATCTGGAATTGACAAATCAAAATAAATAAGAAAAAGTATTGTTCTCTTTCAGACACCATCTATTTAACATTTTTCATCCTGTGTGGATTAATGCCTAAACACTGAGGACACAAATAATGTATGAACAATTATTGAAAACAAAACTGAAATGTCCTGCATGTAAAACACATATACACTGAAGCAATCTGTTTTGTAGGGGGTGGGGGGATTACCCCAGGTGGGAGTACCCAATTTACTTAACAATATTAACTCCACAGTTGCCCAAAGTGTAGAGAAGGAATGAATACCTAATAAATTCAGCAGTTGCCCTCATACTCATTGCAGCATCCTGGTACACAGATTTGATCTGCACTAACTATATGGTCATTCAGAATGGAGTTAACCAGTAAGGCTTCAATTTGCTGGCAGCTCTTCATGGTCGTACTACAGGAGGTGGGTGTTACTCATAAACATGGATGGATGCTGATGGGTTGGATGTATTACTTGACTACATGATGTACTCTTAATATTTAAAAGCCCTACACTTTATTAGTTTGTATCTCAAGGGGGAAGTGAAGTCCTCCAAAGCACTAATTTCAGTCCAAAAGCACCAGTTACAACATGAAAGTTATTTCATTCCATGTGTGTCGGTAATATGAATGTCAGCAAATAAGGCATTGACAGATAGTCATATTACCATGGCTCTAAAGTTGGGGTTACTCAGATGAAAGCATGGTGGCAAATAATGACCATCTGAATCATTACTAGCACTCATTCTCCTCAGCTTCTCAATAAGACATAATGCAGATAACTTGGAAGGGAATTCGCCTTCTTGCTGATTGATGCCAGTGTTTTACCAAAGGGGTTCTGCACAAGAAAATGAAAAAAAAAACAGGATAAGAAACTTACCGACATTGGAGGAATGATCCATGAAAGAGCTGCATAAACTCAAATCAAAATACTGCTTCTTGCAAGTATACAACCAGGTAAGAAATGCACAACTGTATGGAGAAGCAGTGGCAATGATAACTGTAGGAATGGATGTAGGAACAGTCATAGCAGGGAATCCAAAGTTAAGTAAGCAATGTTAGAATGCATCAATCATTCACATTCGAGTCCATCAATATGGGATTTTTAAAATTTTGAATCAGAAAACAAAAATGTCCTATTTCTGACAAAAAACAATTTTGCCCAAAAGAGCATTGTGTTTAACATGAAAGAAATAAATAAATAAAAAGAACAAAATATTTTATGTATTTATTTATTTATTTTTACCATACCAGATTCTTCTAATGACCTTTGGTGCCTTCCCCATTTGTCATTCACAGACTTATAAAAGAATTTCATAACTATGGTTGTGGATGGGATGTTTTGTTCATGTAAGGGAGATACAACCTGGGGGTATTGTCTGTAACTGGGTAGATCATGCTGTGAAGTCTCATATATACCCTACACATGCTTCCATGCATGCGACTATGAGGCTTCTGCTCTAGCCTTCCTATTGTTGAAATTAAAAACTGCACCTGCAGTCTCCACTGAATGCTGCCTAGCTATGGCAAAAAAGCCAATATTTTACCCTGAGGAAGGGCTGTTGACATTGGCTGCTTGGTCCTACCTTGCCTGGACAGCTCACAGATTTAACATTTTTTTAATCCTATAAGTATCAAAGAACTATATGTATCCATGTCAGATTAGCTTTGGCTGTCAGAAACACTACCATATGCATTATCCCCAATAACAACAGCCCTTCCAGCACTTTTCAGAAGTCTATGTTATATCATGTTTAGAGAGAAGAAAGGAAACTTGTATTACTCCACATTAAAGTACATAGGTTCATAGGTTCATAGGAAGGTACTAGGCTATATCAGTCCTGGGGCCTATATAAGCCTAGCTAAAATGGTTCCCTGGCTTTCACCACCCAAGAAAATTATTCTCATTGAAGGATTTAGCAGTGCACCACACCACAAACATGCACACATGCGCACTTGCGCGCGCGCACACACACACACACACACACACACACACACACACACACACACACACACACACACACACACACACACACACACTCTCACACACCAATACACATGACATGCAGACCTGTGGACAAGTTGTAGGATCTCCAAGCTCACCTACACCATGCATTTTAAGACATTTGAAGAAATAGGACAACCTAACAAAATGCCAAATGGTAATCTTAAACTGACTGAAGAATCATGCAGAAGACAGACACTGAGACACCCCAGCTAAGGAGTTAATTGGAAGACCAGGTACAATCATGCAGCAGTGCTAAAGTCCAGCTGCCTTTATTTTGCTAGTATTTTATTAGTTATTCATTGTGACACCTTTATCCACTAACACCTGTCATGCCTGACATTTGGTTTTCTCCAAAATCTTGCTTCCTGCTTCTTCCTTTTTAAAGAATCCCACATGCCCATATGATGAATCTTGTCTACATATGATTCACTGTTATAGCTCATTAAAATTGCCTGCTCTAGCTTATTGCACCATTGTGCATGTGGTGTGCTGCTGATGGTACTTTGGGGCTGCAGAGGTCTTACAGAGGGGCCTTCATGCTGCCCACAGGTTGGCACTCCCACCCTCTTGGGGCCAAATATGCTGGGGCACCAAGTAGTTCTCCATGTATAACTGTGTTTGCACACTTAACTCCCCAAATGAACCATGAATGCATGGACTCATTTACTTTGCAACCTGATTTTGACAGGCATCAACAAAACTGTAGCACAATTCTTACAACAAAAAGGGAGTTGGCTGCAGGCCACTTAATCTATCCCTTAAAGCTACTGCTACTGAATGCTTAAAATGTATTGACTGAATTAATTACTGTAACTGCATTAAACTTTGCCTATGTAGCCCTGACATTGTGTGTGTGTGTGTGTGTGTGTGTGTGTGTGTGTGTGTGTGTGTGTGTGTGTGTGTGTGTGTGTGTGTGTGAGTGTGCGTATCTGTGTGAGACATATGCGGGTGATTGATATATGGACATATAATACAAGCAAACACAAGTGTGTTTATGTGTGTGTGTGTGTGTGTGTGTGTGTGTGTGTGTGTGTGTGTGTGTGTGTGTGTGTGTGTATACATGCATGGGTGAAACAAAATTACCCACGGCAATGCCTCCTCTGACCCCTTAAATCTTTACCCGTAATACTTCTTGTCAGGTGGAGCCATGTTTCACTTCTCAAAACCTTAGCAGTAATGTTTATTAGGCACAGCACTACCCAAGTGCCACAAACAGAAATATGTTTCCCATAGTCTATAGACATCCCCACTGACATAGTGCTGTGCTGAATCACTTTCATACGCCTGAATACAACATACTAGATATTTTATAATCTGACACATCAGTATGGAGTACATACAAGAAATAAAAGCAACATAAACCTTCAAGGACCTGGCAAAGGCAATGTAACCACATATACATACAGGTACATGAAGGGGGGAGCAGAAACAGAGACAACCACAAGTGCACCTACCCATTACTACTGATGAAAATAATGAGGATAGAGGTCACGATGCACCAGAGTAGTGTTGGAATGAAACTGGGACAACTAGATAATGTTGCACATCATAACAGGTATGCAACTGGACCCAGATATGCACCTTTTGTAATTGCAAGTCTAAGAATGATGCATGCTATTATGGCATGACTATCTAGGCATAACCCATTCACCATTTCACTTTTCTAGCAACAATAGAATGGCAGGTTTATGAATGGGAGAGACTTACCCATTTGAAGTTGGTAATGAGCATACCTCTCAACCTCTCAATACAAGAATTTTGGACAAAGACAAAAATAATAGGGGTGGGAGACAGGCTTTAAACATCTCTCATAAACTTAGAAAGTTGTTAGAACAATAAGTTTTGCATCAGCATACATTTTCTGGGGTGGAGCCTGCCTGAATGGCTAACTGAAAGCAACAGTATTTTAGAGCTCCATATAACTAGTTAAATAAGACAGGAAAAAATATTCTTTTTTTTTCTTCAAAGTATAAAATCTTATAGATAAAGGACTAATTTACATAATTAGAAACCTTGGTGAAGTTTTACAAATAATTTCCTGTCAAAAAACTTGGAGATATATTCACTTGTTAAAATGAGCAACTCAAAGAATTCTCATCAGGATGCTGCCTTAAAGAAGGAACTACAACAGATGGCATCTACCCTGCAGGAGTTGTCTTTGAAGATGGATGATTTTAAAGAGAACCTGGAAAATCTTAAAACAAGCAGTCAAAAACAGGCTGACACCTGATAACAGGAAACAGAGGCTTCTCTAAATGACTTAGGAAGAGGAAACACTGAAAAGAACTGCTTCTTAAACAAAATACTTGGTTGGTTAATAAAGTAGATGACTTGGAAAATAGGGTGAGGAGAAATAACATCAGAATTTTCGGATTACCTGAAAACACAGAAGGTGAGGATATTATTTCCTTTTTATCAAGCTGGATCCCTGACTTTTTAAATTTAAAAGAAGGACTTTCCTTTGGCATTGAAAGGGAACACAGAGCTCTTGGGAAACCTGCCAGTAACTCAAACTCTCCTCCTAGGTCAATAATTATCAAATTTCTTTCATACTTGGACAAGGAACTGATTTTAAGATCTGCTTGGAGGAAGGCACCTCTAAAATATAAACAGAGCCTGATAAATTTGATAATGACTATTCATCTAGAATAATGGAACAAAAGAAAAATATGTGGCCAATGATAACGTTTCTGAAACAAAATAACATCAAGGCACAACTTGCATATCCAGATAAGATAAGAATATTGTATGCCAATGAGATGACGACTTTTATTGACTTAGGAAACCTCTTCATTTATTAAAACTAATAATGTGATTACTTTACCAGAAGATATGGATTGGATGTCACCTTCTCTCAAGAGAACAAAATAAACAAATGTCTGGACAGATGTCAAAAAGAAGAAGCAAAAGACTGATACTTACAGCCAAATCTCTCAAAGTATCTACTATGACATGAATTGTTTTAACATTACTTTAAAGGACCAATTTTACTGCTTGGAATTTTAAAACAAAGGTAACTAACTACTGGAATCTTTATCTATATTTTTTGAAAATAGATGACACATGAGAGTTTTCACATTACCTCAGGTATGTAAACAGGGTACTTTTCTTTCACAGAAGGAGGGTTATATAGCACATAAAATATTTATACTGTAAATCAACATACATAGTATGTGTATTTTCTCTTAATTTTCTCTTTTCTTTCTCTCTTCTCTCTTTTCTAATTATTTATTTTAACTGCATCTTGTCTCCCTTTCTAAATTCTCTCTTATTTACTATGCTGATATAGTCTGCATATATTTAATAAGTCACTATCTATACATAGATAAATCTTCTTCTTTAATATATAAAAAAAGGAGGGAAAAATGTACTGTTGGTTAAGAGAAGTGAAGCTTTCTTCACATTCTATTTGCGTTGCCATAGCAACAGTAACCAATTGCTGCAGTTTCTAAGGACACTGTGAATCTGCGAAGTGGATTTAGCCTCACAGATAACAAATAATAAAAAAGTAGTGTTGTTTAGTTATTAAAATGAAAAACAACCTAAACAAGGAAAAATAAATACATAATATGATTATTTGTAAATATTTTATGATTTATCCTCATAGGATTACATATTCCTGGAAACACAACTGAAATGTTTCCAAACTACATGTGCACTGAAATGCAGCTGCTTGATTAAAAAGTATTACTCACTTTAACACGCTGATTTCACAAGCTGTCTGCACTGTAAAAGTTACATTTTATATGTTACTTGAAATTGTCAGTCTCTAGAGCATATGAAAAGATATATATTACTTTTTGCAACATGTTATCTTTGCACTTACCTCACACTCTGTACAAACTCACTTGGTAACTGATAGCTATTCATATCAGTTTAAATATTAAATGTGTCCTTGAAATGCTATTAACATTTTGACAAAATATAATCTGAACTGTAAAATGAATGACTTGAAAGAAGTGAAGTAATGCATAGATTTTAAAGACAGTTCTTGACACTACAGTAAAAGTAAAATATATATTCACAAGGAAGTATTGAACTGTTTTAGTCTACCAGTTAAAATAGCTTACTGTCAACATTTTGCGATATAAGAAAGTTTGAAGAGCTAGGAAATTACTATTCTTTGTCTTTATAATTATTATTAGATAGATGTTAGACTCTGCTTAGTTTAATGAATTGTGACATATGTTTATGAGGAATAGTGGACTCAATTATTCACATTGGACTACACATTCCTGGAAACTCAACTTTAATGTCCCCAAATTACTTGTGAATTTAAATGAAACTGCCTGATTAATAAGCATAATTTACTTTAACAACCAGAATCCATAAGCTATCTGCTCTATATATGCTACATTATATATGTCACTTGCATATGACAGTCTCTAGAGCGGGTTCCCTACGTTAGACCGACATCTCGGAAACACTGATGCCAGAAGAAAGAAACCTCAAAAACACGAAAGTTTACATGCCCGACACACCACAATCCCGACACTTAACAAAACAAAAAGTTCACTGTTACACACAACACAAGCATACCAACAACCTAAAAACTTACACTACACCTTACACAAAACTATCTATGCACTAACCTTAACGCAAACCCTAACCCTAAGGTCCGTAACTATCACACACTCACCTTACCCGCTCCCTAACCCTTAGGTCCGTAACTATCGCACACTCACCTTACCCGCTCCCTAACCCTAAGGTCCCTAACTATCGCACACTCACCTTACCTGCACCCTAACCCTAAGTCCCTCACTATTGCACACTTACCTTACCCGCACCCTAACCCTAAGTCCCTCACTATCGCACACTAACCTTACCCACACCCTAACACTAAGTCCCTCACTATCGCACACTTACCTTACCCGTACCCTAACCCTAAGTCCCTCACTATCGCACAATTACCGGGTCGTGCTCACAAGTTACCCCTGTCAGTGTTTTCGCTGTCGAGATTACGACTTGTCGGTCATCTGCTTCGTCGTTCTTCTGGCGTCAATGTTTTGAGTGTCGATCTTCCATGCTGTCAGTCTAACATAGGGAACCCTCTAGAGCACACGAAAAAATACATATTATTTTTGCAACATGCTATATTTGCACTAATCATTCATTCTAACCTAACTCAATTGGCAACTGACAAGTTATTTCTTTGAAACATCAGTCTAAATATTAATTGTGCCCTTGAAATATTGTTTCCGTTTTGACAAAACAAAGCCTGAATTGAAAAAGGAATGATTTGAAGAAGTGAAGCATTGTACAGATTTCAAAGACACTACAATATAAGTAGAAATGTATGCATGCAAGGAAACTTGAAATGCTTTATACTTTTAGTTAAAATAGCATATTGTTAACTTTTTGCTTTAATCAGAAAATTTAAAGAGCTGGGAAATTATTTCTAATTTGTCTTTATAATGTTTACTAAAGTGATGTTAGTCACTGACTTGTTTAATGGATTGCGAGTCATGTACAAGATGGACTACTGAATGTTATTTCTGTTTACCTATGTTTGCTGAATTTCTTTTATTAATACTGATTTAAAATAAGGGAAAGAAAGGGAAGGGAAATCTCTGTTTTTGGTCAAGGGAGGAGAGGCTTAAGAGTATTCTAACTGCCCCGAGAACTCTCTAAGATGCTCCAAATACTATTTGATTAATACTTACCTAAGATAAGTCTTGATTACCATATAGGTACTTTTACATTCATTCTAGGCCTGATGTGATTACCCATTCTGGAAGCAGGAGGTGCTCTATGCAGGATGGGAATTGTCAGGGTGATCATAGTTCATTCTTAGACTCTGCTTTGTAAATCTATAAATATGTATAAGCACTGCACATTAGAATGTAGGGCGCCTCTACTCAGAGCCAGGATACCACTGATAAGCCATGTCTTTTCATAAGTGTAAGTTGAAATTGATGAGCTGAAGAGTGGGAAAGTAAAGGAAGAGAGTACACATACAGTAAATTCATATTTCATTGGTAATCACTCATTGTCTCCTGTAGAGTCCTTTTAGTCAAATTATTTTAGTAATAATTTATTTATTGTTGGCTTATTTAGTGTATGCTTCTCTGTTGCATTTAATTTATCCAAAATGACATATCTGACATGTTTGGGATCTCTTAAGGATAAATAAATATTGATATTTTCTAAGTCAACATAATAATTGTTTACACTACTAACATTCCATCCTGATATATAACATACTATAGCACAATAATAGAATAATATTTATTTTATTTATTTATTATTTTATTTATTTGCAGTTGTTTAACCAGGATAGTCCATTGGGCTTGAAGAACCCATTTTCAATGGAGTCCTGGGGAGAAAAGCTCCTCATACAGATTACACAAAGGTTAATATACACACATAGATTGCATGAAGATTACAGAGGTAAACAAACTAAGATTAATATACACACATAGATTGCATGAAGATTACAGAGGTAAAACAGACTGATCAAAAGTATTTAAATCAAAGTTAATAATGCCAAAAGTATATATATTTTTTCTTCTCTAGTAGGATTGAGGATAGGTAGTTAGATAGAGTAGGGTAAGGAACAGAATTTCATATCTCTTTTAAGAAAATTCTCCATATAATAATTTAACATAAGGAGCTCAGTTGATATTGTTGGTTAAAGGTATGAGTGATAATCCAATAGATCTATCTTTATCTATTGGATTAGGAATGACTTTCATTCCATGTTTAATGGGAAATTCATATTTACTTGTATTTGATACTTTAGAATTAATGTTTTATAGAAGTACTTTTTTAAAGCCTGACAAGAATTTTACCCTACCTATATTTAAAGAAGAAAGAACATTAAATTACACTCCCAAGTTTACACACATAAAAATAACATCCACTGTTATTAGAGAATGTGTTATAGCTACTATAATCAAAATAAAAAAAAGAAGTAAAAAGTTTCTTCCAACAATAACTTGAAAAGGATTTGACATTCTTATCATTAAATACTAATGACTTAAATAATGCAAATAAAAGATCAAACTTACTAAAATATTTAAATCTAAATAAGGCACAAGTAGTATTTCTCCAGGAAATGCATTTTAAGACTAATGATAGCTTTATTTGGAACCCTAAGGACTATACAGTCTTAGCTCAATCCTCCTATAGAACAAAGACAAAAGGAGTATCAATTCTCTGGAAGAAAAACATAATCACTCCAAAAGTTATTTATAAATATGAAGACAAAGAAGGTCTACTAGCATTTGTTATAATTAAATTTAATAACAGAATATGGATCTTAGCTAATCTATATTGGTTCCCAGGAACTGGCGCAGGAATGGTTAAAAAAAACCTAGATTTTATTTCCAACAATTATAAAGGAAATCTTATACTGGGAGGAGACCTTAATTGTACCTTAGAAGTTTCTGAAACCACCAAGAAGTCTTTTCACATAACAACTATTTCAAAATCCTTAATAAAATGGATTGATTCATTTCATTTAATAGACACTTTTAAAGTAAAAGATGATAAATCCTTATTATTTTCCCATAAAGACCATAGATTTGGAACACAGACCAGAATAAGCAAATTATTCATAATTCAAGATTTACAAACAAAAATCCTCAACTTTTCAATAGTTCCATGCCCCTTCTCAGATCATGACTCTCTGATAATGAAGCTCCAAATAGAGTTTAAACCTTTAATCCTCTCAACTAGAATTCCATCATATATCACAAAAATTAAAGAATTCAGACCCTGGATGTTGTCAGAACTACAACTATTTCCTGAAATTAATAACACAACAGAAATCAGTAGAGCCATGGTTTGGGGCTCATTAAAAGTGTATTTATTTGGTAAGACCCTTAGCTGGTACAAAAACAAAGTTAGAGAGTAGGAATCTGAATAATTTGACTTGCAAACCAGACTCCTGACAGCAAAATCTAAAAAAAAAAAAATCAGAATTGTCCAGAAGTCAAAAAAGAAATAGAGGAATTAAATAAAAAATATAATGAAATTCTAACACACAAAACTTGTCTAGCCTTGGAAAAATTGAAAAATAAACTCATTAACCACCTCCCCCAGATATCTACATAACTTATCTACAAGAATTAAAATATAATCTAAATCAAATAACATTAGTAGTATATATATCATGAAAAGAAAGGGAAAAAAGTATCAGATATAGGAGATATCCTTGAAGCATTTCGGTTCCATTATATGGAATACTTCAAAAAAGAAGATTTAGATACAAACCAAATAAACTTAGATACAAACCTTATCAATATAACAAAATTCCCAAAAACTTAAAACTAGACCTACAAAAACCTATATCCTACAAAGAAATTGTGGACAAGATAAAAGAAAGTAAATCTAACAAAGCTCCAGGGATAGATGGTATAATTATGGAAATTTACAAACTCTTCCCTTCAACAGTAATCTCCCTTTTTCATAAAACTTTGCTGGAAGTCTAGTCAGAATTAAAACTACTACCCTCATGGAAATATTCTCTCATAATACCAATTCTAAAAGATAATAAACCATCAGACCTTTGCACCTCATACAGACCTATATCATTACTGAATAATGATTACAAAATATTCAAGTCAATCCTAGTTAACAGAATGAAAATCCCACTTTCAAAGACAATTAATAATGATCAAACTGGATTTTTATATAACAGGCACACACATGATAATATTAAAAGGATACTTACTCTTATAGATTGTGTGAATAAAGAAGATAGAGAAACACTTGTAATCAGATTAGACATAGAAAAAGCCTTTGATTCCTTCAACTGGGAATATCTTTTTAAAACTTTAGCATTAATTTCCTCCATCCTTCATCTTATTACTAAAAAACATATATATTAATAACTTAGCCTACATTAAGTTAGGTCCTTTCACTTCAGAATCTATCCATATAACGAAAGGTACTAAATAAGGATGTCCCCTTTCTCTTATTTTATTTGCTTTGGCTATAGAAACACTTGCAGAAATAATACACAATAATTCAAGAATAAAAGGAGTAGAAGTCTATGACCAGTACATATCTAAAATAATGCATTTTGCTGATGATATTTTATTAACCCTATCAAACTCCAGAGAGTCATTAGGAGAGCTAGAAGAAGTAATGGAGACATTTTATAAGATTTCAGGTCTACACGTTAATAGATCAAAATCAAAATTTCTATTTTTAAATAAGAAAAAAGAACTACAAGTTACAGATACATCCATCATAGGAAAACAAGAACTTACACTAAATTATTTAGGAATAGTGTTATGCAAAAATATAAATAAAACAATATTAATAAATTTTAAAAACATTATTGAAACAATAAAAATATATATAGAAAAGTGGAACAAAATTATATTAACTTTTGAAGACAGATTGCAATTAATAAAAATGGTCTTATTGCCAAAAATACTATATGTAGCATTAGCAATACAGTTAATTCCTGAAATATGCATTCTTAAAGAAATAAACTGATGTTTCATAAAATTTTTATGGTATCCCAAAAAGAATAGAGTAGCTCTAACGTATCACATTAGACCCTGGAAACAAGGACGATTGAACTTCCCAGAAATAGAAACATATATAAAAGCATCTGTGCTTAAAACTACAATAGACTGGATAAACCCAAATTATTTTGCCAACTGGAAAGAATTAACGACGGCTATATTAACAAATGAATTTAATCTGTTCGAAAAAAATTTTAATAATAGACAAATCAAACAAACCCTGGTATATACTATGCATAAGTATACAATATAATATAACAACACCTTCTAAAACAACACTGATTAATTGTTAAATCAATTCCTTTCGGAAACGTATCAATGCAAACATAGAGCTAAAACTTTGGTTTGACCTTTTAACCCTAGTCACCATCCCTAAGAACTTTCCTCACAAAATATACAGGGAAACAATAACCTCCTGGGAACAAAATGGATTCTTATGCTGGTTTGTAAATAAATCAAATGATTTAGATATACATATGATAAAAACTTGTTACAATATTCCAACAAAGGACTGATTAACCTTACAAAGCATTTTAATGTACACTCAAGATTTATGCAGATTAATTAATAATTCCTCATTTAAACATATTCCAAATCTAATAGGTTTTCTGTATGAATTTATATATAATAGTTGTAAAAAGAAAAATTCCATTTCAAATCTATATAAAGAGTTAATAAAATATAAAACAATTCCTAAACCATTATACTGGCAGTTCTTAACAAAAGGTCAGTCATTGCAGTTAACAGAAGAAATTAAAAGTAACATCTTACTATCAGTTAATGACACCTTTAACATGCAGTACTGGAAAATATTTAACTGGAAATACTTACATAGAGCATTTTTAACACCAGATAGAATTAAAAGGATCAGTACTACTACAAATGGTTTTTGCTGGAGGTGTGAAAATTCAAATAAAGCAGACTGGATTCATATTTTTTATGAATGTAATAAAATTAAATCATATTGGAATGTAATCAATCATTTTTACAAGCTTTATTTAATGAATCCTTTACCTTAACTTGATAATACTAAATGTAAATGAAGGTCCCTACCTGAATAAGACAAATATGTATTTGTTATGGACAATACTTGCTATATCTAGGAAACGCATAAACAGAAGGTGGAATTCAAATACACCCCCGACCTTGGAAGAATTCTACACTTTACTGAAGACAACTGCATTGATGGAAATAAAATTCAAAGAACTACGAATATACCCCAGGCCATTGGTAAATAATCCTTGGAAGAAAGTTATATGCTTGTTGGACACTCTTCAATAATCAATATTGTATCTTTGATAACTGATCTGTTAATGCTATATCTAATAACATGCAGTGTATATAATTGAAAGTCAGGCTATTGTAAATATTGTATATAGTTGTTTAAAATTATATTTAAAAATATTATGTAAATGTTATTTTAATTGAAAATAAAAAAAATATTTGAGGAAAAAAGAATATATTTTCCTGAAGGATAAGAAGTCTGAAACTCAAATGCCTGTCATTATTTAATGACTTTGGTCCTCAGTGTTTTGCCAGAAAACCATAAATTTTATAAGAAAGCCACAGATTTGTGATAAAAAGCTGCACATTCTGTAAAATTCTGACCATTTCAGCAATATGGTGTTGAGTAACAGGGCATAAGAGCATTAAACCTTATTTCCTTCATGTTGAAAGTATCCCAGTCATTATACTTCTGCATTACTGGAACTAATGTTGTGTATTACTTTCTCTCTCTTATGTGTCAGCTTCTAGAGTGAACGCATGGACAGCCACAGCTATCCATGGAATTTACAAGGGACAGAGGGAAATGGAAGTAGGTTTCCAGGTCTTTCTTCACTTATCTCACATGCATGCACTCATACCTATGGACACTTTAGATTTCTTGCTTCATTTCCTGCATGTCTATGGAGGGTGGAAGGAAACTGGAGCACCCAGAAAAAACACATGGTCATAAAGGGAGGACAAACAGATTCTGCACAGAAGGCACCCCAGCTGAGAGCAGATCAAGGCAATATCATGCTATGAGGTAACAATGCTACTTGTGCAACTGTGCCATCCCCTTACTCTTTCCATCCATCCACAACCCCTTTTTCCTATTTTTGCATGAGGGGTTGGGGTACCACTTCAACAGTGGTAATCATCCAGAGCCAAGGTTTACACCACTGGGTGGCTAGTCCTGCTTCGGTAGTTCATCCATACCACATACTTATATGCAGATTCACACCTATGGCCAATTTAGAGTGTCCAATCCACCTACTGCATATCTCTGGGATGTGGAAGGAAGCCACAGCACCTGGAGGAAATCCACATGACCACAAGGAGGCATGCAGACTCCCCACAAAAGGCACCCTAGCCAAGAATCGAACTAGTGCTCCCTTACTCTATAGCAGTACCAAATTAACATCTTGAGCTCTGCTGCCCTCCTGTGGAAATAATATGTCATTGTCTTAAATTAGAGCAGACTTTCACTGTTTACAATAACTGTGCATATGGAATACAAAGCTAGGCAAAGATTTGACCACATATATCACTCTGAAAGGATATCTGTTTAAGTACCCATTTCTCCTTACTATTTACTTTGAACTTTGTCTTCCAGTTGCCTAAGTGAGTGGATCTGAGCAAGTCACTTAACCAGATAGTGCTCCTGAGATGAGTCTGAAAATGGTCTATATAAAAAATAATTATATATACCAGTGTAATTCCATGTCATCAGCTTCCTTCTCTTACTAGACGTTTTTTCACTGGATGCTTTGGTTTCCACTTAGCTGTTCTGTGCATTTCTTTGTTCCTGCCTTACCAGTACAGATGGCCTGAAAAAACACATCCTCAATTAGGCCTACACATTTTTCAGTCACATCTGGATTGTTTTATATGACTGTCTTGGATAAGTTAAACTTCCTGCCTTATAAACAGCGATATCTGACCACTTTTTTCTGGCATTTTTTTTTTTCCATTTAATTTCAAATTGCAAAAATAAAAGTGCTTCACGGGTATGTTTTAGGTCATTTACTTAGTACTATTGCTTTCTCACTCTATCAGCTCTATTAGTTTTCATTTTAATATCTGTTAAAATTTCCAAAGCTACACTCATCTAACTCTCTAACGAAGCTTCAAGTCATGCAAATCAAAAATTATCTATCCTTCTCTTTTTCTTCCAACTTATTCACATTATGCTTTCAAATTTCTACAGCTGATTTTAATCCTCTTGTTTCTGTTGTGTTTCCTATAATGGCTGTTGAACTCTTGCCTTGAGATCGCCAACTCAGTAGCCCAAAGATTTGCCTAGAGACTTGCTTTTAAAATAGAACCAATTGCTTTAGGCTTGCCACTTCACTAATTATGCCAGACACCAGTGCTATGACTTTATCTGCTTTATTTCCACAATTATTTCTTTGTTATCAGTAAAAACTGCAAGGAAAACAAAGCTAAGCTACAGTTTTCACTATGTGATACCTTAAGCCCTCTGTTATCACTTACTGATTCAGAGTTTCACTCGGTTATTTTGCCCTTCAGCTGCCAGTTAAGCCTTTCTTCAGTCAGGGAGAAACCCACAGAACACTGCAGAGCTTACCCTAAATGGCTGTCGCCATCTTAGCCCTCTTCGTCCATCTTGATTAAGTGTTTATTCCTTGATCACCTGTATACTTGCTTTTTTTTCTTTTTTTCTCACTATATTCTTTAGCAATGTTGTCACTCTAACTTTACTACATTCCTTACTTATTTTAGCTGTCTTACCTAACAACATTTTTTTACTAATGCAATTTACCCTATCATGTAAACTTACAACATTGCTTAGCAATGTTGGCACACTTTCTGTACCACAGTCTAGCTGTCTTATCTAACCACAATCTTTACACTGCTGGCTTGATTACCCTTACCACATTCCGTTGTAATGCTGGCTTATCTTACCTTATATGTGGTGACTGCTATCACACTTCTTTCCTTCACGTATATCTAGATAAGATAAATTCATTAGCTTCATGAATGTTTCTCTTTTTACCTTTGTAAGGTATGAAATTGCAAATAATTATATTAAGAGTGAGCTTATGAAGGGATATGGATATGTTTTTAAGCATTAGCCCATCTTATGCTCCAACGTTTGCTGTTTTCATAGTATGCATCTGTGTGTACACTAACTGAGTACTTTAAAGGATGCTTAGGGAAAGCACTGCAATTGTATTAATTATTAGAACTGAAGCATTAATTCATATAAAAATATATCAAGTAAGATGGTTATAGAGAAAAAAATCCAAATAGAATTAACTCAGATGAGATAAAAACAGTATGCTGTGTATTATCAAGGACTGAGCAGATGAATGTTTCTTTTAATAGGAATTCTATGACTCATCTGGTATGTACACAACTGGGTATTAAAGGTAAGCACCAAAATACAGACTTATTTATATTCTAATTTATGGGTTATAAAGATAGAAACAGATGTCCTTTGTAATGAAATATTATGTTACAGACAGAAGAGTGTATACAGCATAAATGTGATAGAGATTATTATCTTGTATTGTTATTATGATTTACAAGGAATACAATAATAATGCTATTTCTAAAAAGAAGGCAAGGGTGTCTTCTTTCTACATATATATATATATATATATATATATATATATATATATATATATATATATACACACACACACACACACACACACACACACACACACACACACACACACACATGGGCCACCCTCACCCCACCGACAGCTCACCCCACTGACAAGCAAACCAGCAAGACCAACTCACCGAAAGTCCACCTCACCGTCAACCCACTTCGACAACCCACCCCACCGAAACTCACCTCGTCGACAGCCACACAGCCTGTTCACACATTAGCATCTTCTTTTACAAAACTAGTTCCTCACAGTCTAATCACTGCATTACTAGTATTAGCTGAGGGAGGAATAATAGCAGAATTCCACCTCAAAACTTCCGACAAATGAAATGCACTGTAGCATTATTTACTGACAAAACATGTAAACCTTTTACATCTCAAAATGTAATCATGCATGCTTTTAAAATGATAAAATATGATTTCTTTCTTTTTTACATAAAGTATAAACTTATTGTTGTGTGCAGCATACTTTTTTACAATGTATGTTGTTGTTGTTTGTCTTTCGGCTTTTTCCCAGTAAGGGGTTGCCACAGCAGAACTCCGGTCCGCTAATGATTGGCAGTAGATTTTTACGAAACGCCGAGGTGCCAGCTCTATGCTTAACCTTCAACGAAGGCACGCCCATTTATGCACGCATGTCTTTCAAACGCTACCCAACCGCGGGGAGGACATGCAGACTCCACACAGAAGGCACTCCCAAGCCCAGCCGAGAATCGAACGGGAGAACCTCTTGCTGTGAGGTAACAACGCTACTGACATACCACCATGGCATACTTTTTTACAATGTATATAGGTTCCTAAAATTTTTGTGTCCTTTTTGAATTTAGTTAATCTGTTAAGAGAGGGAAAACAATTCTGAGAGTGCACTACAGCCTTCTTAAATGCCCCAGTCTGAATATTAATTGCAAATGACACATGGAGTTGCATCAAGTAATTTCAAAGCAAATAATAAATGTTTTGTCTCACATTGTAACACATTATGACTTTGAAAGCCATGATATATTACTAACTGGTAAAAGGGCAGGAAAGGATAGCCTGCATTTGCATTTTCAAATCAAGGAAATTAGTTTTTAATTGGTTAAGAGTAATGAATTGACTGGCATAATAATTGTTCCAGTAAAATAATACTGAAGACCTCAGTTCAATCTACTTATTTATTTGTAGATGTAGTAGCTGCAGCCCTATGACAGTAAACATACCTCGTTCTGGCAGATTTGGTCTAATGCTTACACCCAATGATAGCATGAATGTTTTAAATCATTTTCTCTCTTATGCAGTAGCACTGGAATGTCTGAGTTATTTATGCTTCACTCACAAAAACAGTTAAAAATCAAAGAACTTTTGACTGTGCTTTGAATGCTTATAACATGAAGATTTAAGAAAGTTATACATGCGATCATCTGTAAATCTTGCCAGGTAATGCTAAGAATACCAGTCAGCAATAAATCCAACTTCAGATTACCTAGGCTTCAGTCATTTTACATGAAATATTCAGTCACTGTGTGTAATATCTGAACCCACTGTAGTGTTTAATGTTGTCTTTGTCCATTTTTCATAATAGATATTTGTCCTACAGTATGTCATTTATAACATGACTTAATCAGTAGTATGTTATACTCATGCTAATGTAATATACTAAAGTGAAGTGACAAACTGAGATACATTTCTGTTTCTATATCTTTAGTCCACTCAAGCATTACCATATGTTCTTGAATAAGTAACCTTTAACTTGAACTTTTTCAGTAATGCTGATTGGCTCATCTGATGTGGTATATACAAAGGGACCATTACATCGAGTGCACAAAGGTTCACAATACAAAACATCAATCCTTAATGTATCAAACTAGCCAAACAACAACAACAACATAAAAAACAGTGTTTTATTCATCAGTGCAAGCCCCCGCTGCAACCCCCACCTTTACAACACACACACACACACACACACACACACACACACACACACACACATCAACTCTGAGATTGCACTACATTAGGGAAAGGGCAAACTTCCAATCCCCATAATTAATGGTAATTGTCATAATAGCCGATTTGATCCTCTGAATGTTCGGCCAATGAACATTTGATCTTATAGAACCGTGGCCAATAGACAGGGACCCATACAAAGATGCTGAAACACAGAAATGATGGAATACCATTTACCCCTAATTTAGTAACTTGCATACTGGGGAATTAAATGTTTCATGCATCTTTGTATGCTATTTATTTAACTGTTTCTGCTAAGATAAAAGATCTCTTTGTCACCTGCCACACATATGTTAAGATGTCAAACAAAATCCACTATTGCAAAACATTTGCTTATTCTAGTTTTAGAATATGACTTTTTGGAGTGTTTGCAGGATCACTTATCAATTGAAATGTACCTTAGATGCTAGTTAGCAAAATCTGAGGGGTATATGGTTCATTCAACCCCATCCTGAGAATCATGATACCATGCTAGCAAAACAAAATGTTTTACATGTTGTAAAATGTGCTAGCATACCTATTCTTTTGTTAATCTACAAAAGTCTCTACTTCAAACATTGTCTCACTTTTGTCTATCTTCACAGGCTTAAAACATTCACCTGTAGCATACAACCCTCAGGCATCAATCCATTTCCACTTCTCCCTACTAGTTACTCCTCAGAATACTGTTCCATGCCATTATACTTTGGCGGGCCTAAGGTATGGAATGCATGTCCAAGAAATATCAGGTTTATATTAACACTTCACCAATTTAAGTTAAAGTTTATCAGCTACCAACTTACAAATATTATATGTAACTGCATTAAAAACAAACCAGTGTCAATTTAGGTAAGATGGAAATGCAGCTTTATTCCTTGTGGAGATCTTTATGATGGATCTATGACTAACTATCGAAAGTGATAAACACTGAACAGCTAATCATCAAGCACAATTCAGTGAATGGTCATTCATCAAACATTCACTTCAGCGGATGTGTGAGATGGGGAAAGTAACTAGTTGGCCAACACTTCCCCATCTCACACACCACAGTATTTCAAACTCAACCCCCTCAACTACATACACCAAGTCCAAGACAACACTACAGTGGAGAAAAGGGCATGGAAGTAGTTGGACAATATCAAGAAATTTGCCCTTTCTCCACTGTTGTGAGATCTTGGAGTCAGTATGTATAGTTGGGGGGGGGGGCAAAGCTCCCCACCTGGGTGGCTTTGTTGAAACACTGTAGTGTGTGATATGGGTATGTGATGGCCAACTAGTTACTTTTCCCATCTCACACGTTCGCTGAAGTGAATGTTCGATGAATGAACATTTGCTGAATTGTGCTTGATGATTAGCTGTTCAATATTTATTATGTTCAGTGGTTAGTCATAGACCCCTTTATGACAAATCATTTCTCCAGTGTCATTGTTGCTACTTTTATGAATGTGTTTGTACCTGTGATGATGTGAGGTTTTGCCAGCTATGCCAGGAGGAGTAGGGCAGTGGGTCTGTAACATATGCCAACATAGCTAGCTGGAGTTTTGTAAAGAATTATATGTCATTTGTATGTCAAACTGATTTTTGCAGGTGCTTGTGTTGAAAATGTATTTGTAAAATTGCTTGTGTTAAAAAATGCACCAACAGTGGGTCCTGCTGGACAGAAAAGAAATACACATGTATGCCAGACTGTATTATAACTGTTGAAATGAATATATTGCAACAGAGGATACTGGAAGAGAAAATGTTAATCTCAATCCAGCTAACTTTGAAAAATAACCTGAAATTACTTACTTGGTATAAGCCATAAAAATTGCATCTCACAGGTCTGAATGCAGTCAGAGATGCAACATCTGTGAAAACAAGGACTAGCAATCCTGCTGTATTGTCCTTACTGGTGGACTAATTGCTACCCCGGAAGGATGGAAGTGTTGACATGGTTTTATAGCTTCCAGATGCTGTAACACATCTTAGCAAAGCTCTATCTCTGAGTATTGTGACACATGTGCAAAATCCTGGCTCAGCTTCTAGTAAAGGGGGTAGTGTGGGAATCACAGTCAGCTGATGAGATGTGATGTCATTCTGTAATCCAGCACTGAAATGATGCTATAATACTAGATGAGAGAGAAGTCTGAGGACAGTCTATATGTGAAACCTAACAAGAAAGACCACTCACTCACATCACCTTGGCTTGCTCTATTAAGTAAGTAGGATACAGTAATTCTTCAGATAAGTCAGAAAAATACAGTGAGATTAGTTAAGTATTGTTTGTCTATATCTGTGCGAATCTTCCATCTGTGTTATTTTTAATATTTCTTGTGCTGAAACTCTGGTGATTATTGTAAACAGATATTCAGTATTTCCATGTTCTTTTATTATTTATTATAAATATATTTAAACGTTTCATTGTGACTGGCCTTTCTAGGAAATATTTAACCTTTGAGAGTACTTATATTTATTTAGTGACACTGCAGCATCACTCTCCTGAAAGTCTTGCTGTTTGGTCAGAATTACCATTGGTATTAGTATTAATTTCACTCAGTCTAATTGGATACCCTGTTAAGAGCCTTAGAGTAGCTGGCTGGTGGCAGTGGAACTACCTTATAGCCTGGGCAGAGGTGGTAGAGTGGGTAATTTGTGCCAGACTTTTCCAGGTGTGTGTGTGTGAGTGTGTGTGGGGGGGTGTGTGTGGGGGGTGTGTGTGTGTATGAAAATCAAATCTCAAAGAGTATGTGTGTGTGTGTCAACTACTTGGAACAGGGACACAGAGCACTGGTTTCTGCAGACAGAAAAGTGGACACATATTTGGAGCCTTGATAGGAAGTCTAGCCCCAGGTCTGGAGTGTGCTTCCTGTGTGCTCTTAAGGGAAATTGTGCTCAGTGTAGAGAGCTGTATTTGAAAATACAGTATGTATCTATTTTTGTTCAAAGTGAACATCCCCCACTGGTGTCAGTGGTGAGAATTGAGGGTCCTTGTTACTAGCCGAGAGGAGGGACATCACAGTACCATTGCCTTAGTATATCAACAAATGTTTGTGCTGCTAAACTATATATGATCATTTTTGTCTTGAAGCATACCTTCCTGTAAATGTTGCATTCTTGTTATCTTGTTATTTTATATACAAAGTCAAACCATAAAAGTGGCACCTAGATTAAGTCTCCCCACTTCAAATAAAACATGTATGTATTATTTACAAGCCTGAATGCAAGCAAGTATGAAAGGATTCAGGTATTTATGCATTTATTGATTTGTATTTTGTTGACCAGTTTGTCCAATGTGACGGGTAACAGACCCTTTCAGTCATGCAACAGCTGAACCTTTGATGTCAGAAAACTGTAATAAATACATTATATATACTGCTATTTAAAATATGCAGACAAGTAGTCTAAAACATTAAGCAATATATTCTCTGAATTATTCATCCCCCTTAGAAATGCAGTGCTTTGAAAATGCAAAATTAGTTCAACAAGCTTTGATTGACCAAATGACATAGCCCGTCAAAACATCAATATTCCACAGAAGAAAAAAATGCATCATTTAGGTCTACATTTTTGGTTATCTCAATAGGAAAACAATTTCTGAAGAAACAGTCTTTATCATTTAGACAAAGACTCTGAAGTTATACAAAGTATGTTACTAATTGCAATAGTACAGAAATGAAACACATTCCCTCTCTCCTTCTACTTTTCAGAGTTAGGGAAAGTTAATCAGTTAAAAAGTAATATAAAGGATTGGTTAACTCCATTATTCATATAGTTCTATTTTATAGCTAATGCTACTGAATAAAATAGCATCATAAGGCCCATAGGAGCTAGCATAATCATTAAAATGAAGAGCACATTAATAAGCTTCAATTGCATTATGGGTCACATAAATTAGCATAATTTATTTTACTAATACCAGAGATATGTCTTGCAATTTAAATCTTTATATCTTTTAGCAAAGCTCTTATTTCACTTTATTAAATGCTAATTCCCAGTCTTCATAAGAGTGAAATGGTTATAGGGATGTTTGATTGCATAATATCAGTGCAATCCCCATTAAATTCACAGCTGTCTTTAATGAGTTGAAATAATGGAAGCGTCTGAGATTCACTTTGTTATGGAAAAGCAAAATCTCTTTTTATTTCTTAATCTATTTATTTATTTATTTTTAAAACTGGAGGACTGACTGAATTTACTTCAGATGAATGTTTGCTGTAGACTGCATATACACAGAAAATAAAAGTCCAAACTAGTCCAAAATCACAATATTTTGTGAACAGGAAGGAACAATATTCTATGAAGTACCAGATGGTGTGTGACATCTGTGGGATCATAACCAATGTGCTTGCACAACATCTAGATAGTGCACACAACTCACACACATATATGGCACGTCAGTTATACTGCTGCATCTAGGTAGTGCACGTGACTCACAAACATGTAAGGCAGATATGTCAGTTATATCACTGTTTCATATACAGTGAAATTCTACAGAGCCATCATATTGGTAAGAGCAGCTAATGTAGGTATCATTAAGGTTTATAGTTACACGTGTGTGTGTGTGTGTGTGTGTGTGTGTGTGTGTGTGTGTGTGTGTGTGTGTGTGTGTGTTTGTGTGTGTGTGTGTGTGTGTGTGTGTGTGTGTGTGTGTGTGTGTGTGTGTGTGTATGTATATATATATATATATATATATATATATATATATATGTGTGTGTGTGTGTGTGTGTGTGTGTATGTGTATAGTAACCCTTCAACACACATGTTGACCCCTCTGTAGCAATTAATAGTGAATACATATTAAAGCCCCAGCTAATGAACCCCTTACAGAACCCACAAAGTGTGAATGAACTACAGTGTACCACCACATGTAGACAGACTTAGAACAAAGCAGACTGTGTGCTTGGCCTAGTTAAAGCACACTTTCCCTGCCTTGATATGTCTTAAGGAGCACTCCAGTATGACTTAGATAAAACCAACAAGATTTTTCTAGTCTTCTTGCATGCTTCATAATATTCTGATGAAGAAACAGGTGTAGCAGGATATTGTTGCAACTGGACCATGTTTGGAAGCAGCCATCAGGGATGGAGGAGCAACACTATCATCCAATGAAAGTGAGATAAAAAAATCAGCAAAGTCAGCTACCCATCTCACCATCTCAAACCTAGATAGCAGCAAGCATAGTACAAGGCAGCGCAGGGAAAGTTATGACATCTATTCCAGAACTATGGGTTCTGATGAGCACACAATGGCAAAGCAATGTCGGACAGACCAAACATGATGCATAAGGTGTCAGCATTGGGCTAAGTTGGTCAGTGCGCAGGCTGACCACACTGTGAATAAGACATTCCCACTATACCATAAAGGAGGGAAGCTTTAGTGTATCACTGTTATTATCATGTGCATGGGTGGATAGGGACACAATAACACATTGTTATCATCACACACTCACACACACAAACATGCAATGGGCAGAAGGAACATGCCATAGGACGTAAAGATGACATGGTGCATTCACTTTGTCATAGACTGTGTACTCCTATGAGGGATTAGGGTGCCACTGCATGACTATGACTGGGTTCATTTTGCTGGCTTGTTGCAGTAGGACTTTGAGGTACTTCCCATCCCCGTAATAGTTAATGTGTTGTACTATGAAACTGTGACTTCACTGGCATCTGCTGTCAATATGTCCTGTCAATAAAGAGTGTGTGTTGTGGCTATTCACAATGAGACATGGCAGAATTTTGTATATTTTTAGATTCAGGTGAGGTCTGTGTATGCTGAAACAGCTCCCCACATGCAATCCTCTATGGGTACATGCCCTATCCCAATCTTGGGCAATACTTCCAGATAAGGCACTGATGGTGGAACTTGCAATCCTCCACATGGAAGTGTAGATAGAAGCATTGTGCACCATCATAGAGCTCGTGACACCAATCAGTATTGTGTCTCTGGACTCCATGTGCACATTGAACTATTGCCTGGGTTGGGTGTCACCCTCATGAAGGCCATGCAGCACAGCACTCAGCTAAGTCTCTGTGGTGGACCGTGTTGTAGCTGATTGTGTCAGGATGATGATGTGGCACATCTGCTGATTGATACTTAGTGCCATCCACATGTCAGATATCAACTGTATTGCATACCCCTGCATGGCTGCCAAGTGGTGGGTATACCTATATCAGACAAAGTACATTTACTGCTGCAGCTGCAGTGGGAACACTGACATTGCTGCTGGCATGGGGAAGCCACAGCATCACTGTAGATGGTAAGCAGTCAGACTATACAGCCTCAGTTTCATCTATAGATGAGACCATGCCCTCACTCTGTAATGTGGGTGTTTTTCCACACAGGATGGAGTCAGACAGTGCTACTTTATCACCTAACTATAACTCAGGTATCGTTGTCTAATCATCATCAGCCCCAGTATGGGGACCAACATGAGCCTGTTGTGTTAACTAGCCCCTGACGCTACCAATGTAGCAGTGCTGTGTCCTGTGAATATACAAAAATGGCCTCACTAGGCTGAGCATGAGTGCCTGTGATACAGCTGTGTCCCTGTGGCATGCATGCCAAGGCTATCCATGCAGCACATAATACCAGGTCTGACTTACCACTACTGCCATTCAAAATGACTGAATAGCCATTGTGCCTACAATAAAGCAGTTGCAGTCAATATGTGCAATATAGCTCTACATACTATGGCTAGATGTAATACTAACTCAATGTGACACACACACACACACACACACACACACACACACACACACACACACACACACACACACACACACACACACACACACACACACACACACACACACACACACACACACATACACACACACACACACACACACACACACACACACACACACACACACACACACACACACACACACACACACACACAGTGAAGCATGAATGGAGGGGTGGGTCCATGCTGCTACCAGTGGCCACTACTCAAGGAATAATTCCAGTATTATTGTCTCCTTGTAGGGACACCAGAAATATACTCCCACCTTGACTCATCCATCTGTCACAAAGAAACATGCATTTACATTTAAAAAGTGTAGCATGTCAGTAACTTACTTATGACATTGCTGTATTGTGTAAGTATGGCCCCCATAGTATTTGTGTCATAGACTGCTGCCTGTCACTCTTACTCCTGTAAAGACTGGTCAGCACCCACTCTCTGCAACAGGTGTCACCAGTGGGTTTTGGGTCCCTGTAGTAGGACATCATTTTCAGAAGGGTTGAAATTGTCCTTCCTCTGTTGTCCACACTGTAATCCAGACATATATAGACAATCCAATATCTGTGGATATGTGACCTACATCTATACAGTGTATACTGCAGGGACAGGTAGGATAACAGACACAGACAGAAGGAGAATTTTATTTTTACCATAATACACTCAAAGGGATAGCTAGAAGGATGCTATACTATTGTTGTAGGGAGAGCTATGGTGAAACATGTGGCATTTGTACTTGACACTGGTTAGTACCAATGTTGCATTAAAACCTACATGCACATATATGGTACATCTGCTATCCCTGCTGGCAACAGCAGAGGACTCCTAGAGAAACACCAATGACAAATGTCTACCCTACTTTTGGGGAATATGCATGCCTAGTTATAGAAATATTGCACTGAACAGTACAGGCTTCCATACTTCACTATCTTACTCTAAGTAGTGACAAGTATGCACAAAAACAGGTTGTGCTGATACTGAGAGTCACCTCATTGCCAGTGCATTGTACATACCTGTGCACATATAGGCAATATTGCTAGCTTCATGTTATGTGATGCCCTGTTAAAGTTTAAAGGTTGCACACCTTTAGGAAGGTCAACCAAAAATGCTTACTAGGGACTTACAGAGTACTAGGCACATCATGGTACAAGCTCCATTTGATGGTGTGTTCTACTGAAACATTGTAAGGGGTGTTGTTATTCTGCTCCATCTAAAGGTGCCCCGAGACTACCTGATGTGCCTTCATGTGCAACTAGACATTATTCTATACCACATTTCAACCAGGGTCGCACATCATTTTGCTGAGTTTTTAATAGCTAATACTAATAGTTAATAGGGACTATACACAGTATTGTGACTTTTATAATTGTTTTTGCATCTCACCTTACACCTGTCACAGTTCCCTGATGCATCTTTCCTCTTTTACCACGAGCAGAGATACTAATTGCATCACCTACCATAAGAGGCTGGATAAGTTCCTGGTCAGCCATGGTTAGTTCTAGTAACATACTGAACAGTGATTTATATATATATATATATATATATATATATATATATATATATATATATATATATATATATATATGTCCTCTTAACAAACTTCCCAATGTTTTCTCCTTACTGTAGGTCTAGATGACACTCAACTCAAACATGGTCCATCTCTGCTGAGGCTATGGCTGAGGTGCATGACAGTAATGAGGCTAGGAGTGATGCACTGGTGGGGAAGCTCTGGTCCCCCTCTGTCAAGAATCCTACCAGTACTGCCTTGAGGTGATCCAGCTGCAAATAGTGCAATAGAGCAGTAGGCATGTAGGCACAGAGAGCGAGAGAGAGCCTCCTGGAATGAATTGTAAATTCACTCAGCCGGTCAGCCTGGACCATCAAGCCATCAGAGGTGCAGCCCATATTACTGACTAGCCTAAGCAGTTATCCTGTGATGGGTCACTCTAATGACTCCCTGAGACACAGTGGCAGGTGGTATAATAGTGTTTTACCCTCTCATCTACATCTTGTGTCACACCCTATACCTGGTGCATTTTGCTTTCCTCCCCACCACCAATTTGTCCCCTCTGCTTTTCTCTGTCCATCCCATATCTCCCCACTGTAGTATTTGTGCACCTACACCTTTTTGTCTATACTGTTGCATGTGTGTTTGTCTAACTGCTCCTGAATACTTAAGTGCCCTATTGTACTACCCTTCCTCACCTTACATCTTCCCTTTTCTCTTTTTGCTATACAATAAAAGAGGAGACTTATAACAAAAAGGCTGCCTTGCCTCCCTCATCCTGCATGCTCTTATATGTTATCCTTCTGTATCTCACTACGCTTACCAACTTGTTATTTTCCTACTTTTCTATCCATCCATTTCCTTCCTATTTACATGTCTGACAGATGCCCACATGTGTGTGTGGCATTTCTTTCCAGTTGGCTGACATATGTGCTGGTCTGCACACTCCTCATTCTTCCCCATTTGTACTTTTGGATATGGTGCCAGGAATTAATATTCATTTATAGCTGTATACCTTTAAATTACTGATTTCTTTCCTTGTATTCCCCCATGAATCAAACTAGGGCTCATACAAGTAATTATGTGTATACAACATATTTTTTTTGCTGAAGAAACATTACTTTTTCTTTATTCTGTTTTTGTTGCTTGCCATTCTTTTTATGGCTTCAACATTTCTTTTGAAATTAAACACTATATTCTCTCTGACAATCTTGTCAGCATAGTACTCATTTTCTGCTAAACAATATTGTAAGCAGTTTACTGTACAGCAGTTTAACATTTCCAGCTTTTATGGTAGCGTTGTCGCCTCACAGTAAGATGTTGTCCTGTTCGATTCTCAGCTAAAGCGTCTTCTGTGTGGAGACATGCGTGAATGGGCGTACCTTCGTTGAAGGTTGTGCATCAGGGCTGGCAACTCGGTGCATAAAAATCTACTGCCAATCATTAGCAGACCGGAGTTCCGCTGTGGCAATCCCTAACTGGGAAAAGCCAAAAGATACAACAGCATTCTTGCACATGAACGTTGTACATACATGGTAAGGATCAGACCAGCATCACAAGTTTCTTATTGCTTTAATATGTGTGTTGTTATGCACTTTCAGACTTGAATTACTTCAAATTAGTTAAAAGTAAAACACAAAATGGCAAAAATTGACTGACCTTTCCTTATCAAAGTGATACATTTTGTTAAAAATGCTTCTTCACATTGACACACTGCATGATTATTAAGATGCTAAAGTCACTCAGATCCTGTGATGTTTTAACAATGGCCCCTCACATGTTCACTCTTCAACGCATGCGGTTTTAGATAATAGCCATCTCTTTATTCATTGTGGTTTCAGTGTTCCATTCTAAGTTCAGAGACTGTGTTAGTGGCCATCTCCTTTCCATCAAACAAACTGACCTATTTAAATTATTTCCTACTAGTACCTACTTTAATAATATATGATTCTAAGGAAATTGTATAATATCTTTGTGCTCCCATGTTTCCACTGTAAAAAGAACATCAGAGCTCTAATAAGACCACCCTGGTAGCAAAATATAGAAGTTAAAAAAATGAAAGTCTCACTAGTATTCAAACAAATCAATATATGAGCTTCCGCATTAGGATTTCTTTTCATTTTTCATTCAAATACTTCTCACTCAAAAAAAAATATCAACTTTCTCCTGGCATTTTTTTTTTAATTCTCAGTTGTATAGCAACATTGTTGGTGTTATTGCTTTTCCTACCTTTGCATAATTCTTCGGCATTTTACCCACTACTCCATATCCATCACTGTGTCTACGAGTCATTTGATAACCTCCCGAACTTTCTGCAACAGGACTCTAGCTGGCATAGAATTTAAGGGTGTCCTGGTGGTCTGGTTTACTGCCTTCAACATTTTTTTTTCTTTATGACCTACATTGTTAATTTCCCCGTGCATTCCCTGACTATTGTCAGAGTAATACTCCTCCCCTTGAACCACACCTCTGCTTAGGGAGTGTCACCAGCAAATGCTCTCCCTCCCAGGATGGGCCTGCCCACCATTACTTACCAGGACCTCAGGCACTCAAATTGCTAATCAATCTCAGGTCACCTGGGCTGATGTTTGGGCTTTATCCTTCTACCCACAGTGCTGGCTAGCTGCTGTGATTGTTGTCATACATAGCTCTCAACCTTGTGTCAACAAAATGAGGAACACTAGCCCTCATTATGTGGAACAAATGGGCAAAATGTGTAACAGGTAGTAACAGCTTACTAACAACTTCAGCTAGGAAGGTCATAGTGTGGTTAAAATATGCTGGCTTTAATTATACAAAAGTTCTTTTAATGAATTAATATGATTCATTTCTATTTACCATGTATATCAGTTAAAACATTCTTAACTCTGAATGTGTGACAGGCCCCTTCAATGTGAAACTTTGAGGAACATGAACTTTTTAAGACCCAAAATGAGGTGCGTTCCTCGTAATGAGGTACACTTGAAACGTATGTTGTCATATCTGTGGTACACTGACAATATAATCTCCTTGTTGTATTTCCATTCTTGACTTTTTCTCACCATAGATGTCATGTGACAGCTTGCCAGCTGTGTACGCACCTGTCACAGCTGTAGACAATGACTGTTCACTCACAATAATTTCTAGAAGAATCTCTACTGATTAGACACAAATTACTCCAATACAGGCACTGTTATGGAGAGACAGAAGCTGAGAAGGCAAAATGAACAGATGTCACTGTCCACAACCAATTACAATTTAGTTTGACAATAAGTAAATACAGTATTGAACCAAACTAAAATTTACAGATTTCAAACATAAATCTTTACACCTGAAGAGTGGTATTACAAAGGTTAGTCTTTGGGGGAGTATGAATTATTCAGACTTGCAAGTCCTGTCAAAACAATGCTAGGCTCTCTTGTGAAAATAGAGTGGATTGTAACCTCAGTTACATCATTGCTACTGCCATCACCATGTTGGCAAATATTTTTGCAGGCAGCAGCTATTATCAGTAAGAAAGGAACTTTGTGATGCCATACCATAAGCATTTGTGACGGCATGTTGCTGAAAATCCTTCAGCCTTGTGTAGTAAGAGATAAAAAACAGGGCAGCAAAATGCAAATTGGTCTGCAGAATGCTGTAAGAAACATGTTTTTTTCTCCAGTTCTACTTTCAACACACAACATATATTCTGCAGTAGACATCTTGGAATTTCAGCAAGATAAGCTTGCAAGTCTGAAGCTCTATCTTAGTGAATTTCATGAATTAAAGTATTTGAAAACATCAGTGGGTTAAAGGCTTACTTCACCTAACAGAGAACCAACAGCATCAGGTATTAGTGACATAAATGATAAAATTTCCATGAAACATGGAAATGTTAATGGCAGACTCACCATCACTCCATTCATGGGACACAGGATCAAAGTAACCATAGAGCTCGCCCATTGTAATAGCTTTTGGGTTGATAAAAATATAATCCACTCTGTGCTCATCCATCAGAGCCTTGTCTTCTAGCATTTCAAGAACTCCAGCCAGTACCTTCAAAGCACATGTTTTTCCTCCCAGTGGGCCACCAACAAGCATAAAGCCATGTCGAACTTGCATCATTTCATAAATCTGTGAAAATAAATAAATTACATAGTCATTACTAGTTTAATAGTTACTTCATCTAAGCCATGATATGTGTCAGTAAAGATATGCTGCCCTACCAATGTGGATGTGTAAGATAACAACCTCTTTTTTACAAAAGCTAAATCTATAATGCACACTAGACAATACATACACAAAACAAACATTCATACAAAATCTTCAACACAGCTTCAAGCATCCTAATATTTTAGTCAGGTAACAACATTATTTTTAAGTGTCAACAGATGTTAAATACATAATTTGCCTGGATTATATTTCTGTAACATAAATAATCTACAAAGTATGCCTTTTTACAGAACACAAAGTATACATTGTGGTACATTTACATTTTTATTCGACTGTCTTAATAATTTATTTTGAATATGAAGCAGTTAGTAGCTGAAGCATGTAAATGCATCACTGCATAGTTTAGAAACACAGCACATTCAACTTTATTTGACTCTTCCTTTCACAGTCAACTGCTCTTTAGAGTAACATTCCAATAAAGGATATGTATCCTACACAAAACTATAAAGAGATAATGTAATTGTAGCTTATTTCTGATTAAAAAAAAACAGTTAAAAGGAGATTGTGGGCCAGATTACTTACTCTCCCAATCCTGTTTTTTAACTACCCTGATCTCCCATATCCTTCTGAAGACTTTCTTGTCACAGTCTTCACACACACAAAAAAAAAACACTAAGGATTAACTTATCTTATTTTTGTGCTATTCTTCTGTTCCATCAATGTTTGCTAAATTACCTTAATCACCTGTTTTTATCTAGCAACCTATCTGTATCTGAAGTTTAATGTTCTGTAACTGAATACTTAATACTTTGTGTGTTTATCTGTTTTAATGTGGAGCTTTTCTCCCCGGGCCACTACTGAAAATGGACATATATCCAGCTAGACTAGCCCAGTCAACAAATGTAAAATAAATAAATAAATAAATAAATTACAAAAGAGTTGCTCTCAGTTTAAATGACTTATTCAGTTGTAAGCCTGCTCTCAGTGTAAGTGACTTACTTTGCTGTAAGGTCTTTCTATAACAAAGTTACACCATGGGCCAGATACTAAAAGGTCTGCTCTTGGTCTGGTGTAATGCAATGGAGTCAGTCACTAACAGTGAGGCAAGTCTTTTGTAAATGGGTCCAATGCAACTGTATACAGCTAATTATTTCCATAAAGTATCTTTAGAATCAGCAAGCATTCAGAAATTCATAGTTCTGAATTATGAGGCAAACCAAGAATTTCTGTACATAAAGTGTTATATTATATTTATTTTTTTAGGGGAGGGGCAAAATGTATACTCTACCAATGAAATGAAGGCTGTCATTTTTTTAGACTTTTTTAGTATATAAAAAATGTGGGTAGATTTATTTACTCACAGTAAGAGGTTCTTAGCTGAGATGCCCTCTATGCAGGGTCTGCATGTCCTTACTGTGCTCATATGGGTTTTCTCTGGGTACTTCAGTTTCCTCCAACATTCCAAAGATGCACAGCAATTAGAATGGAGACTTTAAATTGGCCATGAGTGTGTGTGTGTGTGTGTGTCTGAGTGATGCAAGAATATCTTCAGAAGGGCTAGGCACCTGGTGGAGTGAACATTAGCTCTGGGTGATGGTCAGTGTTGAAGCAATACCCCAATCCTATGTTTTAAATGGGAAAAATGGGGTTAATGCTTAAGTCACCTCAATTTATTGCTTTCATCCAAACCTGGACTTCATAAAAATTCTCTTCTGCTAAAAGTCTCAGTTTGGGTGATAACAGTAAATCAAGGTGAAATTTTATAAAATAAAGAAGAAAAGTCTAAAAAAGTGCAGTTTTCATTCCTTTCATGGAATATTTTTTGTTCACGTGGTATCTTTTTATACTCTGGCTTTTTGGTTTGGATATTGAATAATTTTAAGTGTATTTTGCATCAGTATAGCCTACTGTACAGACTCTATAAAGAATATAGTATGCTGAATTCATATATTAATAGATTCATAAATATTCCAAAGCCACTGAGTCTCATGACCATTCTGGCCTTGCCAGTACACTCCCCTCAGGCCACAACTCCTTTTACCAGGAGATATCCTGGTGTAAAGTTGTGGATACCCACCCACTCATCTAGTATATGTTCAAAAGAATTAGTAAGTCACACCGCTTATCATACAGGGGACATTTATTCCAAAGGTTTGGGAGTTGCTGGGTTATAAACCTGTCTGTCCTCCATGATTCATTGTATTGGTTGGTGAAGATTTATGCCCATGGTTCAGTGTTGGTGGAGGTATTACACTGACAGAGAAAAATGGGATCCAGGACAATCTGGTCTCTAATGGAGTGGTAAGTAAGACAGAGATCTCCCCTTAAAAGTCTATAAGACACTGAATAAAAGGATAGAGCTTAGGGTCTCTCTTGGTAGCTCAAGGGCTTTAGGCTTGTGATCTTTTTGGTTAGGAACTTTTAGGATCCTTCTAATTGTTTGATATGTTTATTGACAGTCATTCCAAAGGAGCATGGCACTTAATAACTGGCCTCATCAAAGTAGAGCATAAGGGAGTGGCTGTGTATTTAGACCTGGATAATATTTCTTTGAGAATTAGCTTGGCTAAATAACAGAATTTTCTGACAACCATTGACATATAATGGTTAAAAAGAGAGGCCACTATCAACTCAAGTACTTAGGTCCCTAACTACATTTTCATTCTATAGAGGTATTATGTCTAGACATTATGATGAGAGTTGGTCTGTCTATCAGAAACAATGATGCTACACATTTTAGCATGTAGTTTGAGCCCATTTTTAGTACACAGAGTTTACTAGTGAGAGTTTATTCTGGATGGTTTGAGTGTCACAGGGTCACTTAACAACAGTTTGTAGTCATCTGCAAAGTTTGTTAGCCAGAAGACTTGGCTCTCTGCTTGAAATCTGAAAGTTAAGTGCTGAAAAGGAAACATCCCAGCACTAAGACCTGAGGGACAGCCCTGGCCCCTTTCATGCTTTTTGATTGGGCACCTGCAACTTGCACAATATAAGTACTGTGTTTCAACCAGTTTCCTATCTATCTTACCACATATGGGTCAATATTTACAACATTTTGCTCACTAATGAAAATATATATGTAACAAACATGTGGAAGCCTGGTGCATGATAGTGAAATATGTTGTGCTGGAGGTGTAGGGAATGAATTTCATGATGAATAGTGAAGCCATGAATCACAAAAGCTAAGATCCCTAATCCTGTATTACAATGGGGTTTCTGTGTAATATCATCCTAGCCCCTACGCTTCTCTGTATCTGTTTTTTAGTTTGATCTGATTTGCATGCAATCCAGAAGGATGTAGTTACTGTAGAAGCTGGCTACAGAATAAGGCTTTATGTAGTTTTGAAATATTATTATCACTGGACTGCTAAGTGATGGTTTTCTACTGCACTTCTGAGGTAAAGTTTAAGCTTTTCTTTATATAGTTGGGGTATTTTCTATTTGTTTATTTATTTTATTATTTATTTATTTATTTAGTTTTTACCTGCAGAACTAGAGTTATTTTAACATTTACTTGTGATATAGTGTACTACCATGTCTTAGAAAATGTAATGTTATTAAGGTTATTAATGTTCGGTTTCCTATTTCAGGTCCATATTGTTAGTAATGCTAATTTATGTCAAAATATTTGCATTAACATTTTTTGTCAGATTAAATTATTTATTCATTCAGATAAGAGCTAGTTTCATATTCTGGGTTTTGGTTTATATAGAAATAGGTTTTGTGGGCATTAGTGATTAGTTTTTATATATTATGTTTGTTTAGTTGTATTGCTAGTTTCATAAAGGGGTTTAGGTATGGTGACCAAGTATATTTGATGACACCTACTGAATGATGAAGTATTTGATGATGTGCAGAGACAAATAATTCCTACTTTTTGTGTCAGGTGTATTTATTAGTACACCCCTATCAGTGTCCTTTATTAGGATAAAATTATAAAGAAGTTATTCCAATAATTTTAACATAATAGCTATTTGTATTTCTCTCTAACTTTGCCTTAAATACAAGTAATTAGGTTTGCAGGAAATGACTTAGACCCATGGAAAGCTTATGCAGTATTAAAGCCACTCACTACTACACTACAATCAAACACATTTTTATTTGTAAGAAAGAGCTATTTGAAGAAAGAAAGGAGCAATAATGGTGTACAAAAGAACTCAAATTTCTGTTGGTAGACAATATAAGCTGATGTAATAAAAGACATGCAAATTGCAAAGTATGGGGATAAAACTTTAAAATGCAAAATGCCTAACATCAGTGAGATGATAGAATAGCATATAATACTACAGAGCTGGTCATATGACCCAGCAGTAATGTAATAAGTACCAGTACTATATGCTGAGATGATGGTGTGACACCCCTGCACTGGCCCAGTAACCAAGGAGCCTCAATCCTCACTAGCTATGCCCCCTTTTGCCCAGAGTATAAGGTAGTACCAGCTACCAGCAGCCACCCTTACTTATCAGCTAGTATAAGACCCTTACAAAGGGTGTCCGATCCTACTGTGTAATGTTACTATTAATCCAAATTGTAGTTTTGATAAAGTAAGGCTATTGGAGTGGCCTGTATATTGTCACCAAATACATATGCAAGTACTCTAAGAGCTTAACTATGTCTCACAAATATCAGCCACAAAGATAGGTTTAAATATATTTAATAATAAATAATAAAAGAACAAGACAATACTAAGAAAACAAACACAGTTACTTCACAGTTCAAAATCACAGGAAATATTTTAAAATAACATTGCAGGACAGTCTCCAATAAATACAGAAAACATCTAAACTAATTTTTACTATATTCCTATCTATATCTCCCTGTGTGAGAAATACATATCTCTCAGAAGTTTGCAGAACATGGAAGTCATGAAACAATAAAATGCTTTTACATTTGATACCTAGTAATTATTTCTGTTTCAAGACAATACAAAAATCTCTAGCTCTAGACACCCTGTCTCCTTGCTGCATTAACTTTTATAGCACATTGTAAAGCACTTAATTTCAACTTATTTTCTTGAAGTTTTGTAAGTTAATCTTCTATGTTCCAGCAGGGTATACTGTGGTTGCATTCTTGAAGCTCAGTACATAACATACAGTTCTGTAAAAATCATATTAATATTCTCAGATGACATTTATTTATTTATTTATTTTATTTTACATTTGTTGACTGGGCTAGTCTAACTGGATACATGTCCATTTTCAGTAGAGGCCCGGGGAGATAAGCTCCAACACACACAGTTACAAAAAAATGTTGCTACAGTACAAGAATATAACAGATGATGTTAGCAAAATACCATACTTTTAACAATCTTAACACAAACACTAAAAAGTTGTATGCATTAAAATGATGTGTCTATATACATTAACTTAAATTACAAGATCCTGGTCTCTTTGGTTATTTAAGGATAATTCTGGAGTTAGTACAGAAGAGTAAAAGGAGAGCAGTAACCAGTAGTAAAACAGATGGTGAGCTAGTCATGGTTAGTACAGGAGAATAACCAATGTGTTCTAAGATATAGTTTCAGTTTATGTTTGAAAGATGTTATTGAAGACAGTGATAAAAGTTCAGTGGGAAGTAGGTTACAGTTTTTTCCAACAGTGTTAGAGAACAGAGTTGTTGGATTTACCTGTACAAACAAGGAGTTTATTTAATGAACGTAAGTTTTTAAAATTTCTGTAAGGGGTAATGAGGCTAAAGAGTATTCTGCGGTGGTGCAGCAGTAGTGTTGTTGCCTCACAGCAAGAGGTTCTCCCGTTCGATTCTCGGCATGGGTTGGGAGTGCCTTCTGTGTGGAGTCTGCATGTTCTCCCCGTGATCGAGTGGGCGTTCGAAAGACATGCATTGAATAGGCGTGCCTTCGTTGAAGGTTGGTCATCGGGCTGGCAACTCGACACCATAAAAAAAAACAACTGCCAATCATTAGTGGACCGGAGTTCTGCTGTGGAGACCCCTAACTGGGAAAAGCCGAAAGACAAACAACAACAACAATGAGGCTAGAGAGTATTGAAGTATTGGTACGCTGGTAAAGGGTCTTATGGGCAATAGTAACTGGTGAAATTGAAGCTGATTTTGTAGATCTAGCCATCCTAGCTGCTTTAGATTAAGACAATGGTGGGTTCTAAATGGAGTGCCAGTGGCAAATTTAGCAATATTATTGTAGGAGATTGCCAGTTTGTTGAGGTTATTTTTTGACAGATTAGTATATATAGGTGAAGCATAGAAGAGTGTGGAGATTATGTGAGTGTGGGCTATAGTGGTTCTAGCTAATGGTGGAAGGTAGGGTTTGATTCTGTAGAGGGACCCCAATTTCTTATTGACTGTTTTTATTCTGTTGTTAATATGAGTATCAAAGTTAAGGATGCTATCTATCATTTTTTCTAAGAGTTTGGGGGTTGGGTCAGGAGATATGAGATATGACTGCAAAATCTATTGGATTGGACTTCTGGGTTGGAGTGAAAAGCAAAAGTTTTGTTTTTTTGGGGTTCAAGAGGAAGCAGCGCTGTAAAAAACATTTTTCAACCGTATTAAATACCTTTTGGCTTAGGGACTGGAGTTCAGATGGAGAAGTGTCTGAGCATATTATTGTGGAATCGTCCATGTATTGTATACAGGTAGCTTGAAGAATTGCTGAGTGTAGGTCATTAATGAAAATGGAGAATAGAAGTGGGCCTAATAAGGACCCTTGAGGGACACTGAGGGAAATGGGGAGGTGGGTAGACAGATTATTATCCCATAGCACAGCCTGCTGTCTGTTGTCTAAATATGACTGGAACCATTTTATAGCTAGTACTTCAAGTGAAAGGGATTTGAGTATATTTATAAGTAGCTGGTGGTTAACCATATTGAAAGCTTTAAAAAGATTGATAAAGAGTGCAGAGAAAAGAATGTTGATGTTACGAGTTTTGTTAATGTAGTCTGTAAAGGATAACAGGGCAGTGGTGGTACTGTGAAATGGCCTAAATCCATATTGACAGTTGGCAAGTAAGTTGTTTTGGATTAGGTGGTGAAGTAGTTGCCAACGGATGCATTTTGCCATTATTTTTGCCAGCATATATTACAGTTCTGTATAAATCATATCAAAATTCACAAATGACATAAAATTATTTGCAAAATTCCAGATAGCTGGGCTGGCAGTGTCACAATGGCATAGCATATAATACTGCAGAGCTGGTCATATGGCCCAGCAGTAATGTAATAAGTACCAGTACCATATGCTAAGATGATGGCATAGCATATAATACTGCAGAGCTGGTTGTATGGCCCAGCAGTTCATAGGTTCATAGGTAGGTACTAGGCTATCAGCCCTTGGGCCTATATAAGCCTAGCCAAGAAAGTTCCCTGGCTTTTGCCATCCAAGAAAGTTATTTTCCTGTGCCCCTGTCTAGCAGAGCCACAGAAGTGATCCCCGAGTTGAATTTCCTATTTCCCATCCAGTTGTCGAGATTTTTCTTAAAGAGGGCTAATGAGAAGCATTGCTTGACATGAATGGGTAGTCTGTTCCAAAGCATGGGAAGTCTCTGGGTCAGGAATCTATCCCTCCAGCATGTTCTGTTTATTGTGGTGGCAAGGTTTAGGTCCCTGGAGCATGTGGCTCGGAGGGATTGGAGTTTCTTTAAGTGTACCATGTCCAACAAATCTGGGTTTGACATGGCTTTGTATGTTAGGCAGAGGTCACCTTTGAGTAGGCGATAAATGACAGAGTAGACCTGGAGTTTTTTGAGATGGCCTGCGTATGGCATCTGTTTGAGGCCAGTAATCCTCTTAGTGAGGTATTTTTGTGGCCTTTCTAGTTGTTGTAGATGTCTTGCAAGGTACATGCCAAATGCGCCATTGTACTCTATAATGGATCTGATGAGGGATGAGTAGAGAGGAACAATGACTTATTTTTTTCTGGAGGAGAACCCCTTTGTGATGAGCTGTGCCAAGTAGAAGGATTTCCTGACTACTGTGGCGATGTGATTATCCAAGAAGATTACTGTCCACCTGTGTCCCAGGGTCTCTTATTGCACTTTCCATGTTTAGTGGGCTACCACCTATGTGGTAGCTCATTGGTATAGTGTTTTTTTCCAAAGGGGATGACAATGCACTTCTTGGCATTGAGCTTGAGGCCATGACTTTGACACCAAGCATCAGTCTCAGTGAAGCCCCTTTGTAGAATGTCCACATAATTAGGCAATTCTATTATGGCACTGAATTTTCAGTTGTCTGCCAATTTCATTAGCCAAAGACCTGCTGTATTAGCCGGGACTTCTGCAAAGTAGTTGCCAAACAAGAGAGGAACCAGGACTGAGCCCTGTGGTACTCCACTTGTCACTGGTCTGAAGTTGGATTTGGAGTCGGCTACTTACACTGTGTGGGTTCTGTCAGTGAGCTTTTTGGCCACCCATCTTGTGACATAGGGATTTATGCTCAGTCTAATGAGTTTATCTATAATTCCAGAGTGTGGGATGGTGATGAAAGCCTTGGCGAGGTCAAAATAGGCTATGTGCACCACCTTACCCTTGTCCACGGCTCTGGTGACTGCTTCAAAGATGTCAATCAGGTTAGGAGACATGACCTACCTTTTACAAACCCAAACTGAGTGGGGTCCAGAGTTTGGAGGTTACCTATGTCCTTGTTTATAAGCTTCAAGATGATAAATTCCATGACCATGCAGATCAGGCTTGTCAGGCTAATGTGGTAATAGTTCCCAGGGTCCATGGTGGTGACCCTTTGTGAAGTAGGATAACTGTCACTGTGCGCCATTCAGTAGGCAAAAATCCTGAAGTGAGGCTATGACTGAACATGGTACTTAGGTGTGCAAGTTCATTCTGTAGTTCATGCGGAATGCAGCCTGGGATGTTTTCAAGTCCCATGGATGCTGTGTTCTTGATTTTGGAGAGTGCAGTCTTTACTTGTGCAACTGTGATTACAGGGGCTTTGCATCCTTCCGGTATAGTGATGGGCCCTCTGGGGGTGCAGGGTGAAGTTTGCACTGAACCTATCTGCCAGGATGTTGGCAATATCAGTTGGTGCTGTATATCTAGTGCCATTGTGCCATAGCTCAGAGCAGATCTGAGTGTCACCATTGAGATTCTTGACATAGCCATAGAATGCTTTGTGGTTGTCTTTAGAATCAGTGGCAATTTTATTTTCGTAACTAGCTTTGGAGGATTTTATGAGGGATTTCAGCTTCTTACTGAGGCTGACCAGGGAGTTCTTGCAATCTCAGCTTCTTTCTTCTGTTGTAGAGTTTGTTTATGGCAGGGGACCACCAGATTGGCCTCCTTTTTTTAGAGGATAGCATCTTGTTTCTGTTGGGGATGGCACAATCCATGCACTTGTGTATGTGCTTATACAGTGCATTTATATTGGATTCAGCAGTCGTACCTCTATTTTCCGTCTGTATAGGTGTTGTGAAGCTTGCCACTTCTGTCTTAAGAAGCATGAAGTTGGCTTTGGAGATGTTTTTTATGGTGGTTTCCTTAATGGGGGGTGAGATATTGATGTCTAGGGTGATTAGCTTGTAGCCATATCTGACCAGCGAGGAGATGATGTCTGGCATGGATCATCAGTTGCCCATATTGGTAATAATCAGGTCCAGGATATTGATGCCCCTGGTGGGAGTATGGACAAGCTGATCCAGGGCATTCGAATTTTTGAATTCTAGAAAGCGTTGAGCAAATGAGTTAGTACATGGGTAGTTTTCCCAGCTGATGGTGGAGTAGTTGCAATCGCCCATTATTAGGGTATTGGGCTGTAAATGAATATTACCCAGTATATCAAGAAATTTGAAGTGAGCATCCTGGGGCATGGCAGGAGATCTGTAACAAGCTACAACCTGGATAGCAATCTTGCATAGTGTTAGTTGCACTTGGATAATTTAGGATACATTATATTGATCAACTAGCCTGGAGGTGTGGATATCCTTAATGAATATGGACACACCTCCTCCTTTAGTGTTTCAGTCCAGGTTAGGTGTCCGAAAGTTGTGGTATGAGTTATAGTCTGGTAATGCAGGGGTGCTCTCTGGTGCCTTGAACCAAGTCTCCATCACTGCACAGATGTCAATGTTCTCCATTTTAAGGAGTGCCTCGAGTGAGTGAATTTTGAAGTTTAGACTTCTAGCATTGAGTAGTATTACCTTCAGATTTTGCTTGCATATACCTGCTATGCTGGTGAGTTTGTCATTTGAACCTTGCCTAAAAAAAGGCACTATAGGGGTGGCAAGAGCCTTAGCCAGTATCCGGAATCCCAGGGGTGACAGTTGCAGGCCATCTCTGGCAAAGCATCGTGGTCTGTCAGTCATGTCATCCCACGCAGACAGACACTGGATCCCCATGGAATGACACCAGACATTTAGCCAATTGTTGAAGTCAATCATTTTGTCCTTGTATTGTGGTATAATTCTGGGCAATGGCAGGATGCTACTCAGGGCTAGGATCATACCTGCCTGGGCTACATGATCCAAAAGCTCCTCCATGTCTCTTCTTATGTAGTTCAGGGAGGTACGTCTCAGGTCATTCACACCAACAAGAACAATGACAGAGTCATATTTGTACTTGTTGTGGAGTGACCTGAGTGCTTGCATTATGTGGCAGATCCTGGCAACTGACAGGCAGCTGACAGTAACTTTCTCCTTGATTAGCCTGGTGAGTGGGACATCATTGTGCCTGACTCTGACTATAGAGTCAGCTATGACTACTGTGTTGGGTACATTGTTTTGCCTTATGGGCTGAGGTTGAGTGGCACACTGATTTTCTAGGCTATGTGTCATTTGGGTAGTATTGGGGGGTGGCTGCTTGTGCTTCAGCTTTGGAGGTCTCTGTTGTTTGGGCAGATTTTTATTGAGAGCCTCCATGAATGTAGGTGTGTGTTTTGTTTTACTATGTGTGGGTTTAGGTGGTGTAGGTACTGATGGACTGTGTTGAGTGTGGCATGGTGCAGGTCTTTACCTTCTCCTGTTGACTGTCTAGTACAGTCTTGGCTGAAGAGAACTTGGCTTCCAATTTGGTTATATAAGCGCATCTCTCACAGGTTGTAGTGTTGGGTGATAGGAGGACAGGGTTGTCAGTGTACATAAGGCAATTGCTACATTGCCCCAAGATGCCCAGATTCATCAGGTGGACATGGGAAAATACTGGGACCTGACCCTTAAACATGCCTGGATAGGTGCTTATTAATTTAAGTACTAAAAACTGTTTTCCTCCTAACAAGTGAGTAAAGTTGAGTGCTGCAGTAATTTGTAGATTATTTAGTGCTTGCAATGAGTTTTGAACAAGTGCTGAGCACAAGGAAACAGTTTTGAGTGCTAAAACTAGAAAACTTGCTAGTTCTTAGGGAAAATTAGAAGAACAGACTTTCTGGTACTGGAAATAGTTTAACCCTAGTTAAACGGTGCTGTGTGATGTACAAAACCGTGCAAACATGGGGTTTTTTAACAGAAAGATGAAAGGGATAGAAATAGCTCAAAATGGCCAATAAAACTACAGATTCTGAGATGAAACCACTCCTCCAGCGACAGATAGGCTGATGAACAGAGAAACTATCTTCTACCTTAGAAAGGTCTGGGAAACACAGAAACTACAAAACAGCCCAGAATTTAGCAAAATTTGAAAACAGGACCATACTGGTTATAGAAAGGCAGGGGAAAAAGTAACAAGATAGGATTTTTTTTCTGCTTGTTTTTTTTCAAAAATTAAAACAGATACAGTAAAACAAACACTTTTAAAGCAGAAAAATGGCTATCACACTTGTGTGTAGCCCTCAACAGTTCAGTTGAAAAACGCTTAAAAACGATCAGTTAAAGTGCAAACATTATCAGAATTCAAAAAACAGTTCAAATAAGTTGCAAAGTTAATAAAAAATGCCCGGGATAGTGCGGCTAGTGAAAATAAGCAATAAAAAGCAAAACAGAGGGACTTAATCCACTCAAAGTCTCCCTTTTCTCTCCCTGCTGCTGTAGAACTCTGCAGGACGCCCAGACAGGATCTTGCTGAGGTAATACAAGCGTAAAAAATGTGCAAACATGGGTTTTTAAACAGAAAGATGAAAGGGATAGAAATAGCCCAAAATGGCCGATAAAACTAGAGATTCTGAGCTGAAACCACTCCTCCAGTGACAGATAGGCTGCTTAAAGCTCACCACACTCACTGATGAACAGAGAAGCTTTCTTCTATCTTAGTAAGGTCTGGGCAACACAGACACTACAAAACAGACCAGAATTCAACAAAATTTGAAAACAGGACTCTACTGGTTATAGAAAGGTAGGAAAATGAGTAGAGAGATATGCAATAAGTACCAGTAATAAGTACCAGTACCATATGCCAAGATGATGGCATAGCATATAATACTGCAATGTTGGTTATACGGCCCAGCAGTAATGCAATAAGTACCAGTAACATCTGCTGAGATGATGCCATAGCATATAATACTGCAGAGCTGGTCATATGGCCCAGCAGTAATGCAATAAATACCAGTACCATCTGCTGAGATGATGGCATAGCATATAATACTGCAGAGCTGGTCATATGGCCCAGCAGTAATGCAATAAGTACCAGTACCATCTGCTGAGATGATGGCATAGCATATAATACTGCAGAGCTGGTCATATGGCCCAGCAGTAATGTAATAAGTATCATATGCTGAGATGATGGCATAGCATATAAAATTGCAGAGCTGATCATATGGCCCATCAGTAATGTAATAAGTTCCAGTACCATCTGCTGAGATGATGGCATAGCATATAATACTGCAGAGCTGATCATATGGCCCATCAGTAATGTAATAAGTTCCAGTACCATCTGCTGAGATGATGGCATAGCATATAATACTGCAGAGCTGATCATATGGCCCATCAGTAATGTAATAAGTTGCAGTACCATATGCCTAGCCAGGATACAGCATATATGGAAATTCTATATGAGGTAGGGCTTTGTCACCTGATCAGCATCTTTGACAGAGCTACCCTGCATCATGTCTATTTGTAATATGTCATGTAGGCTTGGCTCAAGTATGACAGTATGGCTGAATATCCTGCAAGGCCACAAGATTTCCTCACTTCTCTGCATTCTGACCCCAGAAACATTTTAGTAGCTTACTGACAATACTGTAGTTATATCCTATTTATCTGTCAAAGTCAAAATAAATGTTATTGTCACTTCAATTCACACAAGTGTGAACGAAGCAAAATTAAGTTCCTTTGGGCTCAATGTGCATACAAAACATAGATTACATTTAACATGACAATAATACACAAAATTCTATAGACACAGATGACAAACACAGCAATAATAAATACATGCACTATTGCACTAATTTAACAGATTGTCACTCATTACTAGGTTATTAGCTTATTTTCACTGGAAAAAAATTCACTTAACCAATTGATTTAAGGCCTACATTTATCTTGCACAGTAAGACAATTCATTTTGATTACTGCTGACTTTGCTGTCTGGGGGCGGGTAAGACCTTATTACATATTGCACTATAGAGACTTTTCAGTATTGTTGGATATCTGCTTTAATGTCCTGTGTGAAGGGTACTCTTCCTAGAGTTTAATAACCTGTGGCTAGTGGGAAGAAGCTGTTTCTGAATGTCATGGTATTTCAGTGTATGTATCGAAAGCGCCTTCCTGATAGTAAATGTGAAAACAGTTTGCCAGCAGGATGAATGCTATCCCTGGTTATATTTTTTTACTCTGCTGAGACACCTGGACATGTGCAGGTCTTGCATGGATGGGAGGGATTTCCTGATAATCATCTCAGATGCCTTCACAACCCTCTGGAGGGACTGGTGCTCGGAAGCCGAGCAGCTTCCATACCATACTGTAAAGCTGTTTGTCAGTATATTTTCAATGGTGCCCTTGTAGAAGGTTGTGAGAGCCTTGATGGTAGGTTTGCTTTCTTCAACCTTTGCAAGAAGTGAAGCCATTGGTGCGCCTTCTTAATGATGGCATTTGTGTTGGCTAACTATGTCAAGTCTTCTGTAATGACAACCCCAGAAATTTTGTGCATTTTACTCTATCAACTGTTTCTTCATTGATTATGAGTGAAAAGTGCTCTCTGTTGCTCTTCCAGTAGTCCACAGTTGTTTCTTTGGTCTTGTTGACATAGTGCAAGATTATTGTTATAACACCAACTTATGAAATGCTTCACCTCCTCTCTGTAGGTTGTCTTGCCATCATTCCTGATGAGGCCCACAACTGTTGTATTATCTGCAAATGTGATGATATGGTTTGAGCTGTGCTTGTCATGTGCTTGTCAGTGCATTTGTGGGTTAGTATGGTGAAAAGCAGGGGGCTGAAGACACATCCCTGTTGGACTCCAGTGTTCAGGGTGATGCTTTATGATGTATTCTTGCCTGTGCACACTTTCTGGGGTCTATCTATAAGAATGTCCAGAATCCAGTTGCATAGTGGAGTGCTTCTGATCAGATTTTGCGGGGTGACTGTACTGAAACCTGAACGGAAGATGATGAAAAGTAGCCCACATAGCTATTCCTGTTCTCCACGTGGTCCAGCAATAAGTGGAGTGCCAAAGAAATAGCATCTCCTGTGGAGAGATTGGGTCTGTATTCAAATTGGAGTGGATCAAAGTCTGCAGGTAGTCTGCATGTTATTACATCTTTGACCAGTCTCTCAAAGCATTTCAATGCAGTGGAGGTGAGAGTTACAGGACAATAGCCATTTAGGCTAGCAGGTAGTGACTTCTTTGGCAGTGGTATTCTGTTTGTGTATCTGAAACATTTGGGCACAATGGCTTGATTCAGTGAGTTGTTGAAGATGTCTGTGAGTATATTTGTTAGTTATTCCACACAATCTCTGAGCACTCTTCCAAGAATGTTATCAGATCCAGCTGGTTCCCAAGAGTTAACCCTTTGTAGGGTCCTTCTAACATCAGCAGGGTTGAGGCTGAGCTCTTCCTCTCTCTGGTTGTTGGTGATTTTCTCTGCTGCTGTCTTGTTCCCATCCTCAAACTTACTGAAGTAGATGTTGAGTCTGTTTAGGAATTCTGTATCATCATCACACTGTGAAGATGTGGACCTGTAATCTGTTATAGACTGGATGCCCTGCCACAGGTGCCCGGGGGCCTTTGGTTTGGAGAAGTGTCTCATGATCTTTTGACTATATTTACGTTTGGCTTCCCTCACCCCTTTGTTTAATTGAGATCTGGTCAGTCTGAGAGCATCTTTAGCACCAGACTCGAATGCCCCATTCCATGCTTCCAGGAGCTCGCACACTTCGCTTGTTACCCAGGGTTTCTGGTTTGCTCTTGTGATGATGCTTTTGGTGACTATCACATCGTTAACATATTTTGAGATGTAAACCATCACTGATTCAGTCACTGATTCAGTGTACTCCTCCAGATTGATGTCTTGGCTTACTGTGGACACCTCCTTGAATATGTTCCAGTCCATACTCTCAAAACAGTCATGTAGTGCTGAGACTACTCCCTCTGGTGATACTTTCACTTGTTTCACTGATGGTTTCCCCCTGGTTAGCAGTGGTCTGTACAAAGGTAGCAGCATAATGGCAATGTGATTTGAGTTATCCAAGTGGGGGTGAGGTACTGCCTTAAATGCCAGCTTAATATTTGTGTAGAATTTGTCCAGTGTATTCTCCCCTCTGGTTGTAAAGTCTACATACTGGAAGTATTGAAGTAGGACTGTTTTCAGGTTTGCCTTATTGAAGGATATATGTCTCCTGGATATTAAACACATTTCAAAACTATATACTGCAGCCAGTGAATGTAACATTTTCAAACCCCCTGGGAAGTTGTACTATCAAACAGGCATTCCATAGAACTACACATTTGATGTTACTGTATGACAAGATAAACTACACCCATGATGCAGATCCCAGGGCATGGGACATATCAAGCAAAGGTGGCATCACTCCTTCTACTGACAGTTCATGTGCACTGCAGCTGGTTTCATTCTTGACTACTAGCACAGGAACTGCACATTATGCATACATATGACACGTGTTAACTGTATCAGATGTTTACCCAGAGTATGATAACACGGGGGTGTTCCACTGGTTAGTACAGATGTCATTCAGCAGAGTTAGTCAAATGGACATTTTGTCCCCTCTTTTTAGTATTGTTCATGACATTGAATTTCTATTTGTTGTAATGTAGGTACATTAGAGCTACAGGCTACAAGTGCACCTGAATGAGCTATGATTATCTTTTCCATTACTGTCACTATTCAACATGCCTATTAATTCTGCATTGGGAATAGAATAGACTTGATGGTTTATACTTATATACTTAGAGTGGCTATTGTGCTTTGTGGAGGCATAGCCGGCTCAGCCAGCACCCTGTGTTAGTCCCTGAACTAGCACCCCAACCCTTTGTTCATAGTAAAGAGAAAAAAAAACATGTTCTAATATACTGCTCATGGCAGTCTGAAGCATGCCACCTTCCAGGTAAACCCCATCCCTACCAGCTCTTCAATGGAAGAGAAAAAAGCAAATGCTCTGATAGACTGCTCATGGCAGACTGAAGTACACACCCCCTCCCAAGCATACCCCCTCCCTACCAGCAACAGCACAAAAAAGTTGCCTTCTGTACCAGCATTTAACAGCAAAGAAAGAATGCAGGAACAGCACTTAGATTGTACCCCCTGAGATGTTGTGTCTATTGCCCATGCCCCCTCTGCCCCACCCTTGCTACAATACTAGTGCTTTGGTGACTTCACAGGCAATGTCCTGATCTGTTCCACCATGGATATTCCACTTCCTGATGTTGGACAGTAGTCCTTCTCTGACTATAATGGAGCTAAACAAGTGGCACAGTCAGGAAGTAGAATGGCAGTGCTGGCTACAGGGAGTATGCAAACCAGATGCCCTAAGCAGGACATGGACACTTACAAGATACACAGACTGCAGATGAAGTACAAGTTGGTGCAGACACATGCTGGCTGGGAAGTGTGACTCCTTCTATTGCTTAGTTCTCAAAGTCTGCTGCAAACTCAATAGAGTGTGCGGATGATGACAAAGCCAGATCATGGTCAAGTAGGGCCCGAAGCAGAGTAATAGATTGGGGGGCCCCAGAGCAGCCCCTCCTGCAGAAACCCTCTACCGCCACTGCAGTCCCCTTCCCAGCTATTCCAGTGTTCCATTATTTGTATATTTCTCCCCAGTTACCATAAACACTGTTCAAGCCTACAGTGTGCATACTGTTTTCTTATTTACTTCTACAATGATTACAGAAATTGAAATAAAATAGCACAAACACTGATAGACATTTGCTAAACAAACAATAAAATGAAAATAGACTTAGTATGAGCAGTAAACTTCTCTGACATTGAGACTGCATTAAAACCCACATTCAAATAAAATGTATCTGGCCAGTAGAGAATTAAGTTTACCTTTGGGCTGTTTTCAAACCATAGGCTCCTTGCACACATACATGTATGCATGGCCCTAAAAATGTGAGGTTGCTACTGGCAAACAACTTTACATTTCAGTATTTAATCTCCAAATTCAGTATCTGCTGCCTTTGAAGAATTAATTGCCTATGTTACACTAAAAAAAATGGTATGCTAGTAACACTGCAATAGGGAATGACTGACAAACTGACAACACGTTCATAGTTACTAAACATCTCATACAAAGGAGGACAGATTCAGGAGTACAGAACCTCTTATTGCACCAAATAATCCACAATCAAAAGGGCACTGCAATATCAGCACTCCTTATACATGGTGTGGGAGTAAAATCCACAGTCTTCTGCACCAAAGGTAATTATGCTACTAACACTGCTTTCAAATTCTACAGCACAAACAGTGACTGCCATTTGCTAAACAAAACAGTTGCACATTGAAAACAGACTCAGCATGAGCATCAGTAAACCTCTCTTCACTTGAAACTCACTTCTTTCGGCTTTTCCCGGTTAGGGGTCACCACAGTGGATCACCTTGTCCACTCATGATTGGCAGTAGAGTTTTACAGTGTCAAGTTGCCAGCCCAGTGCCCAACCTTCCACAGAAGGCACATGCATGCACACACTCGGGCCAATTTAGAGTGTCCAATCCACCTACAGCATGTCTTTGGGATGTGGGAGGAAACCCACGCGACCACAGGGAGGACATGCAGACTCCACACAGAAGGTACCTCAGCCGAGTATCGAACCGGAGAACCTCTTGCTGTGAGGCAGCAATGCTAACCACTGCACCACTGTGGCCGCCCCTTCACTTGAAACTCACTATTTCATGAAAATGCACTGAAACTCATAATTCACTGAAAATGCATTGAAACTCAAACTCACAATTATGTCAGCAGTCTGATAGTTGTAGAGGATTCAGGGTCTTGTCTTCACAGAAGCGCACAATTTCTTCAGCAGTCTGGTAGTTATAGAGGATTCAGGCTCTTGCCACCTGTAACCAAGCTACGGTGTCATGCTTGATCAAGTTAATAGAGTAACCTGCACCCCCCTCAACCAGGGCATTACATACGATACCTCTCAGCCTGTTAGCACAAGAAATCTGTCCAAAATCTAAAATAATAGA
>NC_056745.1:316294294-316491794 GCF_019279795.1 Protopterus annectens | reverse complement strand
GAATTATCCCCTAAATTATCAGATGGGTAGCCAACTGGCTTACCGACAAGACACATGCTGTCAAAGTGGGTGACTTCACCTCGAGCAAAAGACAGTCACCAGTGGCATATCACATGGTTCAGTGCTGGGCGGCCTGGGCCCCTTACTATTTGATATTTATTTCTCAGGGGTCCAGGCAAACTTGGACAACCTGTGGCTGACCAAGTTCTCTGTAAATTGGAAATTGGGAGCAATCTCTGGGTCCCCCAAACAATGCTAATATACTGCAGGCAGGGTTAATGCAGTCAAATGATTGGTGCCAAAGCAACTGATTAAAACTAAATGCAAAAAAAATGCATTATTATTCCCCTTGGGAAAGCTGACATATTTGTTAATTACATTATTGACATCACCCCCTAAAAGTAGACCCAGTGGTACATGATCTAGATACTCGGGTTGATAGCAATCTGAATTTTGACCACCATGTATCCACAGTAGTAAGAAAATCCTTCTATGTGGCGCATCTTATAATTAAAGGCATCGTATCTAGATTTAAGGATGTTATAATTCTATTATACTTGGTGTTCTTTAGACCAATAATCGAGTACAATGTTCCCTTTTGTGGAAAGACGGAAAGACCTGTCACTGTACTCTCTTTCCTACAGGTTGCTAAGGAGTGACTTATGTCTGGCTTACAGGTCAGTTTCTGACCCTGCCCTGATGGAAATGCTACACAACTGTAAATTAAACTGCATGAGTGTCACTTGTTCTAGGGATCTTAACCTAGTCTCTGACATGAGCAGGTCATGCGAGAGAGATAGATACATCTTCCAGAGACTACTACTTCTGAGCTGATGATATCTGTGCCACAGTGTGGCTACTCTACATATGAATAAGGACAGTCTGGTTGTAGATTTACATGCATTGCATTTAATATGATGTATAGGCTTTACTGTAGGCCAAAGCTATGTGTCCTCCACTGACTTCTCATTTGGCTCACATTCCACTGCCTGGTGTGCTGCAAGAAGTTCTTCTTGCATGTGGCCTCTGCTGTATCTGTTTCCTAGATATTATTTTGAGTAACTCTGCATACAATGAGAATATTTTATCACAAGTACTGTGGTTTTATTACAGGCCAATATTAGTACATAAACAGCAGCCCAAACACATGCTCCACAGTGATCCAAGTTTGCAGTATGGGGCAGAGTTATATCAATTGTCTGTTAATGTCTGTGGACTTTTAATAGGTGTCATCAACTAGGGTTCCAGGGCATATCTGCATTGACAATAAGATACCCCTGATGAGAATCATCAGGGGTATATTATTGTCAATGCAGATATGCATTGACAATAAGATACCCCTGAAGAGAATCATCCCTCACAAACTGTTGGTACAAGTCACATGCATACCATATGTAGGAGATGTGGCAGCTGCCTTGGGTGCCTGCAGGAGTATTGCAGATAATATCCTGTGCATTACTGGTAGTTGACAGAGTGAAACCCTTTATGTTTCACATACCTTCTTCCTAGCTCACCATGTGGGGCCTCTATTTCAATGTAGGTACAGTCTGTAGCCCCAGTACCTCAGGCTATATCATAGAAAACTTGCATGATGTTGTCTCCCCTACTCTGTGGTATGGGGAAACTACATGTCCTCCCCCACATGCTGCAACATGGCATCAAGAAACTGATGGAGCATTCTTTACCCCACTGTGTCCCATGTTGGTCACTGAAAGGTCCATGTAGCTACTACTAATAAAGACACAAATACTTTAGTATCCACTTGAATTGGCAATCCATAACCACCATGGGCCTGTAAAAGAGTCTGATAGCTCTACCAGCTCCAGCATAGTGTACCTATTTAGATGGTACTAGTCTGCAATACTGTACACGCTATGAAATGTTAAGCATGGTTTGAAGACAATGCACCCCCTAAGGCTGACAACATGTATCACTGTGGCTACTAACAGCAGCAATTACTTTTTGCATATACACATTATCTAAGGCTGCAGCTACCCCTGACATAGTTCTGCAAGTCTGCTATATTAATACTGAAGTCAGTGTCACTGGTGGTAGAGCTTCACAGTGTGGATTTTATATATTACTGAATCACTCTCAACTTGCTTTCCCTCATTTGCATGCATAGGGGCACTAATTTTAATCATGTTACTCAGTGCCTTATAATTAAGCTATCATTACCATATACTGCAAGGAACAATGTTGCTTGGTCTCCCTCACTCTTGGTCAAAGCAACTATGAATTGTGCACACCCTGCACATAGCCACTCATGAAGGACTATTGTCTAACACAATAGAGCAAATGCTTCTGCATCCTAGGGTCTTTTAATCCATGAAACTTTCAAGTTTGATGGCATAATAAATCCTAATCTAATATAACGTGATAATGTGTTTTGTAGTACATAACTGCAATATTAAGATTATTTTTTATTATTATTATTAGTAGTAGTAGTAGTAGTAACTGTATTGTATTTCAGACACATTCTTCTTCATGACACTTCATTCTAGAAGTATTTTATATACATTTGTACAGCAGCTATGCATACTATATTTTTTGTTCTACTTTTCATTTTATAAATATACCCCCGGATTTACTAATCTTCCATGCAGGACTAGCTTAGTCCTGCATGGAAGCAACCGATTAGGAGCAGGACAGCAACGCGCCATGCATATTAATGAGGTGCGCTGCCCGAGCTCCTAGGCTTACATGGAGCATGTAAGAGTACAGGGGGCATGTCTGAGAGCAGGGATCTCAGACTAAACATGCCCCTGCAATGTAGAACAGCAGAAAGGGGTATGCAATGAGTGAGACTGCTCACAGGTGACCGCATATTCCCACCAACAGTCCCGTTTGTGTATAACAGCAACAGAATATATAAATAAAATGAAGAAACCTTTTTTTTTAAAAAAATCCGAGTACATCTAACTGTAGGTGTACAGATGTGCCCATCCCTTAGCTACGGTTAAAGCAGCTTAAAAGGCTGAAGAGGATAACAAGGAAGATATATGCAAATGAAGCAGCATAGCAATAGTGTAGTGGATAGAGCATTCGCCTTACGAGGAGGCATTCCTGGTTCGAGTCCCAATGCAGCACATTCCATTTTACATGACAAAGCATGTTATGACCAATATTTTTGTTGCATAACCCACTAAACATATATATATTTATGTACTGGAGTACTGCAGTAAATGCACATGTGAGGTGTCAGTGTCATAATGAATAAGGCACTAGTAAGGAGGTTTAAGCACAAATAAGCAGTAGTAAGCATATTTAAGCACTAGTAAATGGCCTTAAGACCATTTGCATGGTGGTAAGCAATGCCTACACTGGCTAAGCAATTCTAAAGCTAACTCTCTGTAAATAGATGTAACAGCAGGTTAGCAGTGCTTACCATAGCGCAAACCTGCTTACAACTGCTCAGAAGTGCCTTAATCACTCTGTATCCAATGGCCCTTGTTCTGCCCATCAACAAAATAAACAGCCATGCAGGTCTCGAACCCAGGACCTTATACACCATAGTCTCAGTAGTCACCCACCAAAACATCACAAAAGTACAGAATAATGAGGTAGTAGCAAACAAGTCCTCATCATAGTATAACCAAACTGAACCTGTGAAAGGCATCAGTATACAGTCATATGTGCCATAACCCACTACATAACATAAATATGCGAACTGGAGTACAGCAGTAAGCCCATAAGTGAGGTGTAATTGCAAAAGAGTGTTGAAGTCCCCAATAAAACAGAAGGATACCACAAAGTGTATGTACACATCAATCAGGGATACCAGGCATACATATAAGGTGTAATGAATAATAACACAATTCCAAAAAGGCATTATAATGAAAGTCTAATGTAAGCAATTCTAAGCATTGCACAGGCCAGCGTAGGAGGTGTGAGCAATGTGTAGACCAGCTAACTCATTGTGCCCAGTGGTATATCCCTTTAAACAATGCCAGCCTTAGGTAAGCAGGTTTGCCCATAGCTTAGCCTTTTCAAAACTGGCCAGTCACAGAAAAGTATGGGAAATCAGCCCTACTTAAACCCAAGAGGGGGGAATACATCTCATAACTGGTTGTAGCTTCCCTTTGCAGCACTATGGCAGTAAGGGGAGAAGGAGTGCACTTCTGGGCACAGCGCTGGTGCATCCAGGAGTCCAAGGTCATGGCAGGACTCCTAGTTAAAGACCATGCTCAGTAACTGCTGCAGGGCAGTAATAGGGCTCCCAATATAAGGCAGAGGCCTGGGACTGTCTCGCCCATGACCTCACCAGTGCCACTGGCATACCCAGAACTGGTGAGCAGGTCAGGCACCACTAGGTCGACCTGAAGTGGCAGAAGGGGGACCTCTTGGAGGAGTGGCTCCAAGAGGCTACAGGCTTAGGGAATGTTCCATACATGTGTAAGTATCACCCCAGTATGTCTGTAATAATTGCCAGCTCAGGTATATCATGGATAGGTATGGATAAATATTCCTCTTATGTCCCCCACAGCAGCAATGGAGAAGGGTGCGGACCAGGAGGCCCACGTCAGCCACCTGGCGAGGTTGCGATGCAAGGCAGGTCAGTAATAGTCATGTATTTACTGTAATAGAAATAAAAATGTTAGTAGTAGTAAATTAATTGCTAGCATAAAACCTGTATTGTTCAAGGCAAGTACTGCATACACTAGAGAATGCAGCAGGAAGAGTCTCATATTGTTTGTATGTCAATAAAAGTGTAATTTCCTGACAAAACAGGTCTAACTGCTGGACTGCATGTGTATATTCTGGTATCATATGGTAATGTAGATTTGCAATCACGTAATACTACTGTTGTATTAAGCACCGTTACCCACACATGCACAATGAATTGAATGTGTAGGAATGCCTGTATATGACAGGTGCAATCCCCAGTGGCCATTTAGTAAAACTGAGAGATACATAGACAGTAACAGGGAAAATGCATACAACAAAAAATGAATAGCACATGCAACTGAGATGTGAACTGTTGTTTTTTAGCACACACAGCCACGGTTCGAATCCTGCCAGTGGTAGTAGTCGATGTATAGGCAGCAAGCAGGAAATACAATTGACTGACATGCATCTATGACAACAAACCTGGCACACTAGCAACTCCCCAATACCTTATGTGACTAAGAAGCCACGTATGTCCCATTTACACCCCAGCTTGTTAAGCTGTGGTCAGAGTGTATACAGTAACAGAGTGAGATGTATGTGCGTAATAGTAATGTGGAACCTGGTACTGTGTGTGGGAACATTCAGGTAGTGCTAATAAACATTCCTCCCACAGGTCTTTTAAATACCAACACTGTGCCCAGAAATACAAGAATGATATGCAGTTGCTCTGAATAATGAGGTACTACACATCACTGTCACCCACACTACTCACAACATATAACTGTTTAGGGAATTTGTATAAGAGTGTTGTTATACAAGGTCAGAATGCATAAGCACAGGGTCTTAATAAGACAGAAAGCAGATTGGAGATATACAGCAATATCAATATAGCAGACACAACTGTGATGGACAGTGTTTAGGTTGTAGCAGACACAGCCATGATCTGAATCCTGGGAGTGGAATTAGACTGCTTACAGATTCATACCCCACAACTGTACACATGAGGCCAGAATGTCTAGTATATGTGCCTATATCTGCTGCCTGTCCTCCTGTCCCTCTAGTAAGTCTGTGGGATGATCCCAGATGTGTAGCCAGAAAACAGGGAATACAAGTGATTGTCAACCATCATGAGAACACACCTGTCACTGTAGCATCCCCCAAAACTGTTAGGAGAGTAATATTTCAAGTATGTCCTATCTACACTCCCATGTTGTCAAACTGTGACCAGAGCGTGTACAGTAACAGACTGAAATGCATGTGCATAATACTAATATGTAATCCGGAACTTTATGTGGCAACAGTCAGGTAGTGCTAATAAACATTGCTCCCACAGGTACGTTGGATCCGAACACTGTGCTGAGAAATACAGACCAATATAACCTGTACTGGTACTGTTCACACTGGTATTGTAGGGGATTGTGAGTGTTGCAGTTTCGCTGAATAATAAAGTATTACTTTTCACTGTCACCCACACTGTGCTATATAATATAACTGTAGGAAAGCATGTATATGTGTGTGTCAGGTCACTAAAGGTGGAAGACGGCAATGTCCCGGCACACCAGCATGTGGTCAACACATGGCCAGAGTCTGTACAGAAAGAGGTGGATAGCTATGTGCAAAACAACAACCCAGAATCTGGGAGTATGTGTAAAAACAGTTAATTAGTGCTAACAAACATTCCCTCCACAGGTATACCAGGTAAGAGGTGTATACTGCAGGTAAATCTGGTTCATGTGTAATGATGATGACAGCCATATCAGTGACCAAACTAAGGCTATAGGGTAGTGTAGTAAGACTTGTAAGGTACAGATAACAGCACTGACTAGGAATGTAATGTGTACTTCAGGAATGTACTACTTGTTAATTGACATCTTCCTCTCCCTCCCACCATATCTCTACAATAATCAACATACCCACCCCAACTGGTATGTAATGACTCTGATAATGTCCATTTGTTTGATAAATATTTTCATGGTTCCCATGCAATTATATTAAATGGAATAATTCCAACACTGGTGGCATGGTGCCATCAATGTACGTGCATGCTATTCTTATCACCACTGTGGTCCCATATATGCATGTGTTCTGTTTGCTATGCAACTGTTCCATATCTGGTGTCTGGGTTAAATGGAATATCTATACATGCTATTATACCTAACCCTGGAATGTGTTGACTATTACTAACCCATATATGATGATGAAATATAAACACTATAGCATGCTTGAGAAGGTTGGTCCCAGCGGAACCACCTGTCCCACATCAGATGGCCATGGCACCGGGCACCAGCATGTCTGGGGCCAACCTCGGACCTCCTTGTCCATTGGTCCTGCACCACCTTTGGGTGGGACCTCCTCAGGGGATGGGGCTCACCCCCTCCGGGAGTGAGCACAGACAGGCACCTGACACCCATCGCCAGGTCAGGGTCGTGGTGCGTAGAGCAATCAATGAGCAGTTCGGTGATCTTCTACGCCAGCTCAAAGGCCGCATGCCACGATTAGTGAGTCAGCCTGGCTTTCCAGCTCAGCCCCCAGCACAGCCACCTTCGGGGCTGCGAAGGTGCAGTGGTGACTGACCATGGGTGGGAACCTCAGTCACACTGTTACCACTAGGGGGCTTGTGGGCTTCCGATATCCCAGCACCCCTCCCTATGAAGGTGTTTACCCCCCACATGTGTCATATACCACCGCTGTATGTGTCTTGTGTGTCTTGTCTATTAATCTACCCAACCTACCTCCCTAAATATACCTACTACCCATCCCCAACATCCCAATCTCATCTGAAAAAAGAAAAAAAGAGCAATTTGTTCCCACAAAAAAATATCACCCCATACATATCTGTCCATTTTGCACAAGCATCCACTGGACATGTAATCTGGTCTAATTGGTATCACAACTTATTATTGTTGTCCTCACCCCTCTCCCAGGGGTTTGAGTGCCCAAATCTATCTCCAAATTCAGTGTATATGCACAGCTTTTGCTGTAGAAGAAATGGGCAGCTATGGACCTTCCCTACATCCTTCCTGCACATCCATTGCTATTTTCCCTACTGTTTTTCCCTCTTTGTGCTCCTTTTTCACCACTTTCCTATCAACCCTTTTTTCTTTTCTTTTAAAGAAATTAGCGTGGGGTAAGCGGGAGTAAGCACTTTTAAGCAGCAGTAAGCCGGTCTAAGCCTGTTTGTGCGGGGGTAAGCAATGCCTATACTGGTTAAGCAATTTAGAAACTGAATATAAGAAACTGTAACCAGAAGTTAGCAGTGTTTACTACCGTGCAAACATGCGCAAACCCGCTTACAACTGCTTTAAAGTGCCTTAATCACTCTGTATCCAACTGCCCTTGTTCTGGCATGCAACAAAATAAACAGCCTCTGCAAGGCTCAAACCCAGGACCCTGCACAAGATAGAGAAAGTGATTTATCACTCAGCCATGCCAGATATACATCACTCTGATTATTTCAAAAATATATCATCCAGCTCAGTCATTAAAAAGTACAAAGAATGTAGTCCAACATTTAGATGTATGTGCGTGTGTAAATATATTAATATCTTAACAGATACATCATACCTATATATGTATGTGTGTGTGTGTGTGTGTGTGTGTGTGTGTGTGTGTGTGTGTGTGTGTGTGTGTGTATATATATATATATATATATATATATATATATATATATATATATATATATATATATATATATATATATATATATATAAATATATAAATATATATGAACTTATATTTATACGAATGCCTACATCAACACATATATATGTTTATACTTATATGTCTACATATGCACAGCAAGTTACATATATGTAAGCAGATATATATCTATGTAGGTATATACGAACATAGTTATATATATGTAAGCAGATATATATATCCATATAGGTATATATGGACATACATGTGTAGATATCAATGGGAGATTAACTAAACCATATATGTCCACATGCACCATTAATGGGGTTGAGAGGCTCCAAATAATATACGTCTTGTACGAATGGGTATACCCACCCCCCACAGCCAAACACGTCAGCCCTGCAATACACTGTCAAGTGTTGCAGATCCCATAACCAGGTCCTGACATGACATGGGCACATGATGTTAACAGTACTACACCCACCTGTATGATGTCAGGCTGGTATTGGTAACATATCATGCAGTACAGTTTGGCTCCCATAGGAAATGTAAAATGTGGAAGATATCAACATCCCCAGGATACATATACACAGACACATATATGCAGGTGCAGATATACATATATATATATATATATATATATATATATATATATATATATATATATATATATATATATATATATATATATATATATATATATATATATATATATATATATATATATATATAAATATGTACACACACACACACACACACACACACACACACACACACACATATATATATATATATATATATATATATATATATATATATATATATATATATATATAGATATACATTTGACTACACATACACACAAAGAGATATGTACAGTAAGATACTTATGTAGTAGGTGCACACAATATGGAACAGCCACTATGCCTGCAATTAACACCCTAACAACTGGACACTGGATGAGCCACCCATACAAATGACATTCGTTGCCTGCAACATATACCTACAGAGAGGTCATAGGATAAAACATCACACACAGGTTTGCAGAAATGAAATACCTTTATTTGTGTACTATTACAGATTTTTATGCCATGTCATATAACTGTTCAGACAGTGACATCCATATAAACAGAGTAATGCAACTGTGAAACGGTTATACTAATACAGTAGTCTGGAAAGGTCCACAGCTGTTGCTGTCGAGGCCAAACCCTTCAAATCGTACAATAGTATAGACAGACTGGGCCACAGGATACCACACAATCAACAGTAAGTGATGCAGGTGTATAGTGCAACAGCCTCTATCTAGACTCTGTACACAATCACTAGGTGGTAAAGACTTCAGTTGACCAAATGGGATGTAACTGTTACATAACAAGGCATAACTGGCACCATCACAGGCACACTGGCAAACAGAACAGTCTGCAGTAACATACTTTATGTAAGTAATGTCAAGATAGGTGAAATGTATGGTACTGTACATCCAGAAACCTTAAGGCAGCTCACCCCTGATACTCCCACATTTTGTAACAGCCTAGGTTATGTATAGTGCATCTACCCCCCTGGACCCAATAATACAGGGCCATATACCACTGTTACATACACTGGCCTCTGGAGTGCATATGGACAAACATGTATTGTGTAGGTGAAGCCCACACATATATGGCCCCAGCCCCACCATGTGTGTGGGGGATTCAACAGCAGTGGACTACTGGCAGGAATGGCAGCGTGGTATAGGCATATGTGCATAGGTATCACTATCTGTATATGTGTAGACACATAATGCTCTGTATATGTGTATATCTGGGTGTGTATATGCATATCTATGTGCAAATACACACCCATCTATATATGTCGATATGTGTAATTATCTATATAGATATCTGGATAATCATATGTACATATATATTCACCATATGCCCTGAACATGGGGTGTAGCCCTACCTCAGCCCCTATAGTCCCAATTTTGTAGTGCAAGGGGACATCAGATATGTATAGCAGGTATATTAGTAGACTATTGCTACTGTAATAGGGATTGTCTTCACATACATGGTGTGTGTGGGAGGTCATATCTGCTTTTCACATGTGCGCCAATGGCTAGTGACAGACATCCTAAGGACATCATAGTACAGTGCCACAGCAAGCACATAATGCTTCTGTGGACTACAGCAGAGATATTGGCCAATAGATGTGGACATTCTGACGCACTCTGTACAGTCCAGAGGTATACACAGAACCCCTTAGTGCAGAACATGTGGACCAAGCCTGACAATATGGATGTTAGCAGCCACGTAGATGGGTACAACACATAACGAGTTGTTTACATTCACCCCCATAGGTTATGCATTCACACACCTCTGTCTGTCCTGACACATAATAACTGCTGGTACAGAGGTGCCATGGCCACATACTACCAACTAGATGTTGCCATACATCTGCTTAGCATCCCGCCCCTCTGTCTGACATACATGACTGTTAAGGGAGGCTCAGCAGGAGTACATCTGGCAAGTATCTGGACATGACATCTCACTGGGTAAGTACACTAAGCTGCTAGGCATGTAACAAAGCACTGTACAGGCTACAGGCAGACTGGCTCAACACTGGCCTACATCTCCTATGGGGGAATGCACATGTACCTGCATATATAGCAGGCTTTGCAGGCATGTCACAGCACAGGGTAAGATACACCTGTGTGAAAGTGCATAACCACAGCCAATGTGAACACAGCCACAGCCACATATGGTAAGCTAGCGTAATATTACAGTATATGAACTATCTGTTCAACCCCATCCTCATATGTGCCACCCACACACTAACCCTACATATAGTGGGCCAATACACAGTATGGTCTGATGCCTGTCTCTGGTATGGGAGATGTGTGTGTATGGCCTTACAAACATGTAAGCCAATACAGTAACATACAGTGGAGCAGCATGTAACATCAGAGAGGACGGGACCTAAAATGATGACATCTACCACAGTCTGTACACAGGCTACGGTACATATTAACAATACACACCAGAAGTACACAGACCTCAGTACTGTACAAACAACCACAGAATGTCCAGGTTATGTCATCAAATATAACATCTACTGTACATAACCTGTAGCAGGCTGATGTCTCACTGACTTGTTATTAGATATGATGACACTAGTTATGGCGTACTGTACATATGCACCTCTTAATGCATGACATATGTAGAAAGGTTGACAGAGTTGTGGCTGGAAGCACATACAGAGAGCTAATATTGGCATGTTGCTTTGATAACCTCATACATTTACTGCTGTAACAGGGTTTGTCACAACATATGTCCTATGAGGGATATGAAGTAAGTAACTGTCACGGCTTTCACCATCTCCAGACTGCAATTCTCACAATACCTTCTGCAGATCACAGATACATGCTCTGTGGGGATCACATGAAACCAAATGCACTACACACTCACCAGTCTGCAGATGACCCTACAGAAGGGGAGTCCTCATAAACACAGAACTGACATGGCAGCTTTTAATACATGTAGGACAGCATATCTGCACACACCCTGTTAAACCAACATTACTCTGAATGCAGTATAGCAACACTTACAGTCTGTAGTCAGGTCAGGCACATCCCCCTCCTGTACGTTGGCCTGTTTCCACAATGTATGTTGTCAGAGGTAAATCCCCAATCCATCTGAGATGCTCTTTGCCAAACAACAGATTGAGTTCCTGCTCACAGTGAATGAAAAGGCCCAACACCAACATGATGTTCCTAGATATTGGAGTGTGTTTCCATGCAATTGGCTATGGGAATGTTACCACAGCTGTTCCACATGCAATCAGCTAGGGGAGGGCTGCAATTCATGCAGAGGCCATCAGCTGATCATGAGCATCACTTAAAATACACATGCTGCTGCCTAAGCAAAGCAGGTGTAGGTTTCCACATCCACCAGTGAGGGAGTGAGAGAGGCAGACTGAGGCAAAGACATGTCAGGGAGGGGTGGAAGAGTAAAACTTAAGCATGTTTCTGTCACACACATATCAGCACAGAGTATCAAACCCCTGACAATTATGTAGTGCTATAACAGTTCTATGCAGTTATTGGATGCGCCACATAGGTTACCAGTTTTGGAGCCATCAGAACATATATGTGATGGTGAGTGACATCTGCAACAGAGATATGGTAGCTATACAGTAGGTGAAGTACACATGCCTGTCTGCATGAACAGGTGCCAGCATCAACACAGCCACACTCTCACAGGGATGCACACACATTGACACACTTGGCAGTGCCAGGATTACAACTCATCACTAGTAAGATTGCCACAACACATTACTGTGCAGGTATAACATGCACCAAATGTGTCATATGGAGGTTATATGGGAAAAGGGTATGGGGAGGTGTCTGACATCAGACAGCATGCTTCAGTATGCCAAAGGGGGTTGTACTGAGTGTGGATGCAATCATACGCATCATACAACACACACGCAAACACACAGGGTGCCAGTACTGACATGCATGGGTGCATGTTTGCATGGGTGTGTGATGGTCGACTGTGCCAGATGGCTATACAAGGCTAGGTGATGGGTATACCTTGGCATCAGGCCACATGACAATGGTCTGCATTGTGGCTCAGAGCTGTCATTTCTGCATTTGCCCAAATAGGTGAGTATTGTATCCACCATCCAGTCACCTGGGTGACTATTGTGTGTGGCCATTGCTGTGCATCACTTGCCATGTATGTGTTCCTTAGTCCATGACATGGACAGTGTCTGGGATGTGCACACCTCCCAGATGCATGAATAGTGACATATGGAATTGTACCTGGGGTGTCTGGCCCATGTTGTGTACACAGATTATCATCAAATGTTCCAGTCTTGGCCACCTGGGGCGGGAAATGGAAAAGGACAGCAGGTTTACTCTGCACCTACATTGATAGCATGCTAATGGCATTGCCTGGTGTCAGTGGCCTCTGTCCATACAAGGCATGTTTATAGGCATGGTATGCCCTTTGTGGGTCACATGTGATGGCACCACAGGTGTTGCAGGTGTCCAGTGGGGAGCATGCGGAAGGTGCACTGTCTGCATGTATGTGCCTATTGGACAGATGGACAGGGTGCCATGCCCTCTGTAGCCCACTACAATATCTCCATAGTTACTATCAGTGGCCAATATGCAGTATACTACCCACATATTGTCTGTTGGCTAAGCATGTGTGTGTATATGTGTGTGTGTGTATGTGTGTGTGTGTGTGTGTGTGTGTGTGTGTGTGTGTGTGTGTGTGTGTGCGTGTGTGTGTGTGTGTGTGTGTGTGTGTGTGTGTGTGTGTGTGTGTGTGTGTGTATATGAGACATGGGTTGAGAGTGTGCTCTGGGTAATACTGGGGTTAACTGTGATTGGCTGGCCTTGATGTCACATGTATGGGTATGGATTTGCACCCCAGCTTCTCAGCTATTTCACATCCATTATCCCTGTATGGTGACCATTGTAATATATACTATGGCCACCATATAATAAATTTGCAAAACCTGCTCCACATTGGGCCCAGGTGTCACACACTCACAGGATATCAGTTATAAACACACACACCTGTCATGTCTGTGATTATAACCCCTACCTAATTAGTTTATTACAATGCAGCACTACACAGTTATAGTACATGCCACTGAGATTTCTGGAGTACTCCTTCCCCAAAGGTGTATATCACATTGGATGACATCAGCAGGATTGCCATAGCAGGACATTCAAATTGCAGTTAGAGCGACTAGGCTAAAATACATTGTTCTTTACACAGACAGTGACACACACACATAATATCCACAATCAACATGTGTGGGTATATAACCCATAACAGAGGTCTATATCACACTACAGCATGGAGCTGTTATAGGATGCACCATGGGGATTACTGGAGAACTCCTTCCCCAAAGGTGTATTTCTCATTGGATGACATCAGCAGGATTGCCAAAGTAGGGCATTTGAATTGTAATGAATGTGGCTAGGCTAAAATGCATTGCTCCCTACACAGACAGTGACACACACACACAAAACATCCACATCTGACATGTATGGGTATAGGACCCCTAACAGAGGTCTATATCACACTACAGCATAGAGCTGGTATAGGACACACCATGGAGATTACTGGAGAACTTCTTCCCTAAAGGTGTATTTCACATTGAATGACATTAGCAGGAGTGCCAAAGTAGGGCATTCGAATTGTATGGAGTGGTACTACCCAAAAAATAATTGCTCTCTACACAGAGTCAGACAGACACGCAAACACACACACACAAGCATGCCAAGTCTAGGATTAGAACTCCTACCTAATTTATCATACTAGAGCAGTACGCAGTTATGGCATGCACTATGGAGATTACTGGGCTACAACCTTTCTAGAGGTGTATTTCTAGGTGGGTGACATCAGCAGCCTTACCAAAGTAGAGCATTTCAATTATAGGGAGTGTGACCACCCTAAAAAGAATTGCTGTCTATACAGACAGAGTCAGACAGACACACACACACACTTTCTAAGTCTGGGATTAGAACTCCTACCTAACTAGTTTATCACACAACAGCAGTAAGCAGTTATGGAACGTGCTACGGAGATTACTGGGCTACAACCTTCCCAGAGGTGTATTTCTAGGTGGATGACATCAGCAGCCTTATCAAAGTAGGGCATCTCAATTGTAGGGAGTGTGACCACCCTAAAAAGCATTGCTCTCTACACAAACAGAGACAGACACACACACACACACTTGCCATGTCTGGGAGTGGGACTACTACCTAACTAGTTTATCACACAACAGCAGTACACAGTTATGGGCCGCACCACAGAGATTTCTAGGCTACAACTCTCCCAAAGGTGTATTTCACAGCCAATGATCTAAGCTTGCTTGTCATAGTAGGGCTATGGTGAGGGCAGTGTGTGTGCATGGGCCATAAGCCATTCATCTAGGGAGATGACACACCACATGCAGGCACAGCCTGGGTCATATTTCACAGGTATGTGTATACAGCTGCTAGATGACTACTTCTTTGTACAGTCATGTTGCACAGCTAACATGTGCACCACATAGTCTGTAATTCTAACAGTTACCGGTGGCTAGTATCTGCAGTGAGTGACATCTGACCCTCATCTGGTTGTGGCCCTTTGGCTGTGTGCTGGGTGGGACAAGCCTTGATGGCTCCTTGTCACAGTCACCCTCTTCCACACATCTATGTACATCTACCTTTGGCTTATTATAGTGTGTTGTCCTTACATATATGCCTGTATTCCTATCCACTGTGTGTGCAAAGCATGAGTGGTGCATACCGAGGAGTGTCTGTACTAACATCTGCGGCTGCCAGATATGTCTGGTCCACTGGTGTTTGCAGACATGGCCTTCATGTGCTTAAGTGTGCGAGCATGCCCAGTATGATCTTTCAGTATGTTGTTGACTGACATTGCCTTCATTTCTCTAAGTGTGTGGGCATGCCCAGTATGCCCGTCTTTACTGAATGTGTGGATCGAGTCCAGGTAGTTTGTACTGCAGTGCTGACCTTTGTGTTGTACACCTACAGGTAGCGTGTTGTCTTTGCAGGATATCCGTCAATCATTTTGCATTGACTGTTACATTTCTGTGTAGGTTGGGGAGCACACCTGACTATTTCTACATTTCTACACAGGATTGGGGTGCACACCTGACTGTTATTACATTACTATACAGGATTGGGGTGGCGCATCTGACTGTTATATTTCTACATAGACTGGAGGGGCACGCCTGACTATTTCTACATTTCTACACAGGAGTGGGGGGGCACACCTGACTGTTATTACATTACTACATAGAATGCGGGGGTCACACCTGATAATTTCTACATTCCTACACAGGATTAGGGGGCAAACCTGACTGTTATTACATTACTATGTAGGATGGGGGGCACACCTGACTATTTCAAGATTTCTACACAGGATTGGGGGGCACACCTGACTGTTATTACATTACTATGTTGGATGGGGGGGGCACACCTGACACTTTTCACATTTGCTAGGACTGTACTGGTATGTCAGGTACTGCATTTCATTATGTAGTCTTACCTAGCATGCTAACTTGAGGCATACCAGTGTACTACAGATCTTAGTTTTTATTTACCTACATATTAGTTTCTGACTTCCTACCCTTCAGAACTGATATCCCACTGCCTGACCTGCTGTAGTCTGTCTGTTTAGGTCTGTGGGAGGTTACCCATAGACATCATTCAGAGGCCATAGCACAGCCTTTGTTTGTGTTTGTCTACACCTGTCCTGCTGACTGTGACTGTTGTTGGGTATGTGAACCCTCCTTGACTGGCATGTGTGAGTCACTTATCTTGTGGGTGTCCCAGTATTGAGGGTGGTGCTGCAGGGCTGCCTTTGCTGGATGCACATAGTACACTCCATACACATGGTTAAGCACAGGTAGTTTAATGTTTGGCATCCCTTTTACTGTATGTGAGAGTCAGAGAGAGGTGTTATTCCCTGGGTCCCCCCTGTGTCAGTGTATGTGCTATGCATTGCCTCTTTGCCAAGGCCAGGGCATACTGGGCAAGCCTCCTTCTGCCTATGGGGCAGGCTCAGGTTGTTCCTCCTCCGAGTCACTCTGTGCCTGTGCAGGCCTTGGCAATGGTGGGGAGCTATGTGGCCCTGCCCAGTGTTGTTCCTGCTGCAGCTGTTTCCGCAGGCTCATATTGTGTAGCATGGCACATACGAGGACAATTTGGGTATATGTAGCTGATGAGTACTGCAAGTCTCCACCAGATGTGTCCAGGCACCAGAGCCATGACTTGAACATCCCAAACAGACATTCTACTATAATTCTGGTCTGTGCTTGTGCCTCATAATGGAGTTCTTGTTCAGGTGTGTGTGCATTTCTGATGTGTGTCAGCAGCCACGGCTCCAGTGCGTGTCCAGCATCCCCCACAAGGTGATCATCAGGGATGTCCCCATTGGCAACTCTCTGGTACAGCTGCATCAGATGCCAGATGTGGGAATCATGATAGCTTCCAGGGCAGCCAACGCACACATTCATTATTATGCCCTGGGCATCGCACAGGACCTGGCAGTTGATGGAGGGGAAGCCCTTGCAGTTGATTTAGACCCTATCCCACTCTCCGGGTGGTGCTTTGATGCATATGTGCATGCAGTCTATAGCACCCACTACCTCAGGGTATTCTGCTGTTTGGTGGAGCAGTTGCATATTGCTGGCCAACGCCTCATGGGTGTTGGGGAAATATACGTGCTCACTGATATGTGCTGACATGGCATCCAGGAACTGGTGGAGTACCCTGGATGCTGATGCCTGTGAAATCCCCATCATACCCCCTTTTGGCCTTTGGAAGGTACATGTAGCTAGTATTCTTAGACCTACACATACCTTTGTATCCACTGGGATGGGTTCCCCTCTGTTAGTTCTGTGTATCAGGTATGGCCGGCACAGCTCAACAATTTGCTCTAAGAGGTCCCTGTCCACCCTATAGCACTCCACTATCTCCAGCTCATTTACCCCCTGGTAGGTTACCCTGGGTCTGTACACTTTTCTCCATCTCCTCACTGTGGGTTGGTCAACAGCATTCACATCCTCACCGTCCTCAGCCTCTTCCACAAGTTGTTGTATGATAGCTATTGCAGCCCTATAATTTTGCTGTGTGAGTGTTAAAAGTTCCCCGCTTGTTTACACCGGTGGTGTAGAGTGTAGGAAAAACCAGAGGGGAAGGTGTTTGCATTGTTTATAGTAGTGTTCTGGGCTGGGTTGGTCTGCTGGCTGTATAATTGGCTGATTCTGATACATTTCACATGTCAGCTATACAAGTTCTCCTTGGTTACCTTCCTACTGTTTTTTTCCCTTCCTATTGCCTTCCTGTTTAAGCACGGGGGTGCACCGCATAAACAGAGTGCACACATGTGCACACTGCTACTATTTCCTGGTTTAACTTATTTTTTCTGCCTTTAAACTCTGGTGCGCAGTGCGCACACTCGCTTAGGCATTGTAAAGAGTGCTAGGCACGTTTAGATACACCCCCTCAAACCCAAGCAACAGGGCTCCAATCCGCCTACAGTATGTCTGACACTGCCTCATGATGTCACCTAACTCCTAGGCTTGCACCACGCTATTCCTACTCTTACACTGCTGAGACCTGACTCACATGCTGGGGAAAACTGGGATTCACTATCCTTCCCCTCATTTGCATAGGACTGCCTACTAATGCATAGTTACATGTCTCACACTGAGCCTCCCCCCTTAGCAACCACTACTCACTGGCCATGTTGTCTTCTACCCACCATTGACTTGCATGGCAGAATACTGATTTTGGTTAGAATGCTTAATTTAGTTTCATTTTGTTATTTTCCCCCTGATCCCATTTGCGCACCGCTGCCCTACGCTTAAACAGCCGAGATTGGCAAAAAAAAAAAAGTTGATTTTTGTATTTTTTTTTTTACTGTTTCCAATGCCAATGGCCTTATACTTGGCCATTGGCATGCATACTACATGATATACAGCCTTTATTTGGAGCTGTCACAGCTCTGTTTTGGATTTTGCAGAAATATACTCAGTTATTAACTGAGTACATTTCTGCAGATAGCACTAGTCCTGCACAGCCAGTTGCAAGCTTCCTGAATTGCAAAATCACCTCATTTGCATAGATTTCTCCTTACAGAATTAGTGCAGGAGCGCTCGTGCATGCCTCTGCAGGCTGTTCCTGGATCGCACAGCAGACACATTGCCTGCTTGAGCTCCTGCACCGATCTTGCATGCCGTGCAGCTATAGAGAATCCGGGGGATAGTCTTTTTAATGTATAACTCAGAGCATTTTCTCCCCAGGTCTCTGCTGAAATGGGACTGGCTGGCTTCAGCAGGATGTACTTATTTCTAACAGATTAAATAAATAAAAAAGTAAACAAAATGTAATTAAATAAATATGTTACTCATATACTGCTGCTATACTGTAGGTTCATAGGTTCATAGGAGGTTACTAGGCTAGTGGTCCTAGAGCCTTTACAAGCCTAGCCATGTTAATTCCAAGTATCCCCATTTGTTTTTTTTGGGTAGTTTTCAGAATGGATTTATGAACAGAGTGGGTCTGTGATCAACACCAACTACCTCTGTCCATGAGGTACATGGGTTCCACCCCAGGGGCAAATTTGCGGTCTCCCATCCAATTATCTAGGTTGCATTTGAATAAGATCAGTGAGGAACTCTGTTTTACATAAATAGAAAGTATGTTCCAGAGAAGTGTCAGTCTCTGTGGGACATATCTGTCTCTCCAGCATGCACTGTTAATGTCACAAGCTAGGTTGAGATCCCTAGAGTGAGTCACTCTAGTGCCATTTGACTTGCAGATATGTAGCATTTCCCTTAGGCAGGGTTGGAGATTGCCCTATAGATCAGTCACAAGTCACATCTCAGCAGCCTGTAAGTTACAAAGCAAAGTGACAGGGTTTTCAGCCTGTCCACGTAGGTTATGGTTTGGAGTCTCTATATTTTCTTAGATTGAAACCTCTGAGGTCTCTTCAGCTGCTGCAGGTGTCTGGTGAGGTACATGCAAAATGGTGCATTATATTCTATTTGTGGTCTGATGAGGGTCAATTACAGTAGAGTTATAACATCCCTTGATCTGGATGCTATGCCCTTGCTTATGAGGTGCACTATGTAGAAGGTTTTCCTTACCACTTTGGAAACTTGGTGGTCAAACTTCAGATTTCTATTAACCTGTGTCCCCAAGTCTTACACCACAGGGTTGAAACTCAGGAGGGATGGGTCCTATCGATATTGTAATTTGTAGGGAATTCAATTTACCAAAGGGAACAATAATGCATTTTTCCATCTAGGTTTAGACTATGGCTTTGACACCAATCATTTGTTTGCGTTAGCCCTTCTTGTAATATGTTGACATAGTTGGGGGTGTAACAATGTGAGTTATTGCCAGCTATGCTAGAAGAGGTAGGGCAGTGGGTGTGTATCATATGCCAGCACAGCTAGCTGGAATTTTGTAAAAGAAATATGTCACTTTTATATCAAACTGATTTGTACAGATGCTTGTGTTGAAAAAGATATTTGCAAAGCTGCTTTGTGTTAAAATGTGCCAACAGTGTGCCCTGCTGGACAGAAAAATAAATATGCATGCATTATTGTAACTGTTTAAATGTGTATTTTTATCAGAGAATACTGGAAGAGAAGAGATTAATATCAATCCACCTAAATAGTTTGAAATTAAATGACCTGGTGTAGGCCATAAAGATTGTATCTTACAGTTCTCAATGCAGCCAGAGACAAAAAGTCTGTACTAGGAAGCATTCTGTATTGTCTTTGGGGGTGAACTAATTGCTACTTTGGAAGGGTGGAGGATTGAAATTGTTTTATGACTTCCAGAAGCTGCAACAGATTTGAGCAGAACTCTATGTGTGTTTATTATTGCCACATATGTGATAAATCCCGGTAGTTTCTAGCAATGGGGTAGTATGGGAACCAGAGGTCAGATGAACATATGAATGCAATGTCATTCTGTAATCTAGGGCAAAAATGATATTTAATAGTAGATTAGACTGAAGTCTCATGGCAGTCTGTTTTGGAACCTGTCAGAGAAGGACCCCTCACCTACTTCATCTTGCCTTGCTTTAGTAAGTGAACCAGTGAACAGTAATTCTTTAGATCAGTCAGGAAAATATAGTGAGATTAGTTAAGTACTGTTTTTCTGTATCTGTGAAAATTTATTCATCTGTGTTATTTTAATATTTCCTGTGATGAAACTCTGGTGTTTACTGTAAATAGACCCCGGGAACTATCACCCTATAAGCCTGACTAGCTTGGTCTGCAAGGCTATGGAGCGCATCATCATGAATCTCATAAACAGAGGCATTGGGAAACTCCAAACACTGGACCCTACCCAGTTCGGCTTTGTTAAGGGCACATTATGCCTCCTAAACCTGGTGGACTTTTTTGTGACAGTTACCAAGGCTATAGATGAGGGAAAGGTGGTCCACACATCCTACCTAGAAAGGCCTTCAACACCATTCCCCATTCTGGTATTATAGATAAGCTCACCAGCCTGAACATAAACCCCTACATCATGAGAAAGGTTGCCAACTGGCTCACAGACAGAACCCACATGGTAAGAGTTGCGGGAGCTAGGTATTACTCAAAACTGGTTACAAGTGGCATTCCCCAGGGCTCAGTCCTAGGACCCCTCCTGTTCGGCATATATTTCTCAGACGTACAGGCAAGCACAGGAGGACCATGGCTGACCAAGTTCGCAGACAACTGCAATCCTGGGGCTATAATTGACTCACCGGCTGGCACAGACATTCTCCAAAAGGGTCTCACTGAGACAGATGCATGGTTTCAAAACCATGGCCTCAAGCTAAATGCAAAAAGTGTATAGTCATCCCCTTTGGAAAAAACAAAGTACCCACAAACTATCACATAGGTGTTAGCCCCCTAAATACGGAAGACGTAATAAGGGATCTGGGGACCCAAGTAGATAACAATCTCTCCTTTGATAATCACATTGCCAAAGTGGTTAGAAAATCCTTCTGTGTGGCCCACCTAATCACAAAAGGGTCTGCATCCAGATTAAAAGAGGCCTTTGTGCCCCTCTATGCATCACTCATCAGACCCATCATAGAGTACAATGCCCTATTTGGGATGTACCTTACAAGACACCTGCAACAGCTGGAAAGACCACAGAAGTACCTCACCAAGAGGATCACTGGCCTCAAACAGATGCCCTATGCAACTTGACTGAAGAAACTCCAGCTGTACTCAGTTGCATACTGCCTACGCAGAGGTGATCTCTGCCTGACATACAAGGCCATGTCCAACCCAGAATTGATAGACATGCTCAACCTAAAGAAAATCATATCCCCTCGAGCCACACGCTCTAGGGATCTAAACCTCACCACAACAATAAATAGGATATGCTGGAGGGATAGATTCCTATCCCAGAGACATCCCATGCTCTGGAACAAGATTCCAGTATACATTAGGCAGAGCTCCTCACTAACACTCTTTAAGAGAAACCTTGATGAGTGGATGGGAAACAGAAAGTTTACCCCGGGGTTCACTTCAGTGGCTCTGCTGGACAGAGGCACAGGGAACTAATCTAAGGGGGTGGCGAAAGCCAACACATTCCGGCTAGGCTTATAAATGACTTTGGGCAGATAGCCTAGTACCTACCTATGAACCTATTAACCTATGTTCTTTTCTTATTTATTATTAAATATATTTAAAATTTTCATTGTGATTGGTCTTTTAGAGAATATTTTAATCTCTGAGAGTACTTATATATATTTGTTGACAGCTCGGGCCACTACCGGAAGCCTTCCTGTTGGTCAAACAACCATTTGCATTAATATTAATTTCACTCAATATAATTCAGTACCCTTGCAAGAGCCTTATGAAGTGTCTGGTGGTGGTGGTGTAAAACTACCTTATAGTCTGGGCAGAAGGGGGGATAGCTAGTAAATCTGTGCCAGCCTTATCTAGATGTGTGTGTGCGTGTGTTTGTGTGTGTGTGTGTGTGTGTGTGTGTGTGTGTGTGTGTGTGTGTGTGTGTGTGTGTGTGTGTGTGTGTGAAAATCAAATCTCAAAGAGTGTGTGTGTGTGTGTGTGTGTGTGTGTGTGTGTGTGTGTGTGTGTGTGTGTGTGTGTGTGTGTGTGTGTGTGTCAGCTGTCTGGAGCAGGGACATGAAGCACTGAAGCACTGGTTTCACAGAGAGAGTGCTGGAGAACTTAGCTTGGACACTCAGCCAAGGTCTCAACTCTATAGCTGTGCCAGTGGGAAGTCTTATTAGGGACCTGGCAGAGAGCTGCATCTGGAAATACTGTGTGCATCCTTTTTTTTTTTCCAGTTGAACGTCCCTCTCCAGTGTCAGTGCTTAGGATTCAGGCTCTTTGATTACTGGCCCAGAGAGGGGATGTCACTAGGGGTCTCAGTGGTTTCTCAGAGTTTGCAACCATCAGCGAATTTGGTGAACTATATTATACTGTTTACTCATAGCCTTTTATGTTTTGTCTTAACACTAGGGCATAGAATGCATTTGGCACCATGGATGGTTTTAAGAGTAATACAAATATAAATACTGCAAAAATGTTTCAGCAACAACCTCTTGTGTGATCCACATCATTTCATATAATGTGCTCAAGCTTTCTGAGGCTGGGTGTTTTTTTTTCCATTCCTGGGTTCATGAACACATATGAAGAGATTGGGTGCCGCATGATATCATAATGGCAGCCCATGGTGTGCCCCCCTGTACAGGTTAGGACCAGTTTATAGAAGGTAGTACATAGTTTCATGACCATTATTATTACTGGGTTTTATTTCACTGAAATTGATTGACTAAATACAATATAATCACATATAAGAGGCGTACTAAATTTAAGCTCATTCATTGTCCTTATGGGGAGGGGAAAGATAGCTGCTGACTATTAGAGTTAGAGATTCTTCTCAAACCCATAAAGTTGTGTAATGTCAGAGAGAGCATGTTTAGAGACGTAGAGATGTGTAGAGTATGGGAGGCACTTACCCACACTGATGAAATTGCTTGAGTTTGTATTTTTGCTCAGGCAGTATTTCAGTATTAGCCACAATTTCCTTTATGTTATTTTTGCAGCAAGGTTTCAGTGTGCTCACTGGAATAAAAGTATCTTTGTAGATTAGCACCGACATGTCTCTGCTCGACCATGGTTTTGGGTTATGGTGGCTGTATCACTGGACATTTTTCATGTCATTTTTAAATATGTTGCTGAAAGGATAATTGTATGCTATATAATCACCATCCAGAAGCTACTCTGAATATATGCAGAGTGTTTACACCTGAAGTATGACCAACAGTCTTTTTTTACGTACACTAATTTTAATTCTTATCTGTATCTTGTCTGCACCAGTGTCCTGACATTTTTAGGTGCTGCCAGTTCTAAACAGGGAAGGATAGAGGTAAATGTCATTTCGATAAACCACCTGCACCTGAGGCAAATGGGGATGCCATGTAAGTACTTCTACTTGAGAACATTGTTACTGTGCTCCTTATGTCATGTGTGTTACAGTGTCTGATTGTACTATTATAGTACCACTGTGTTCTCCCTGCAAGATGCACTCTGCATCGCTTTTTTCATGAAAAAATAACTTCAGACTGTACTATGACTGTTATTTTTTGTCATGAGACAGTTCAGCAGAGATTTAAGAGAATTACATGCAGTTTACTCTAAGTACACACATTGTCATATGTGTAGCTGTATAAGCAAAAGATCAGCGCTCTTTCTACTTTGGTCAGGTGATCTATAAGGTTATCTCATTAAGTATTATAACAGCCTTGGCCTCTCTATATGCTTCCTTTATTAGACCAAGCCTTAAATACAATGCTCCTTTGGAACTTTCAAATCATATTGACCGACTTTAAAAAAAAAAAGGTTTCTGACCAAAGCAATTTGGGGACTATATAGTTCTGCAGTTGGTTTAGAGGATTAAGGAGCTGTTAATAACCTGTTTCCTGTGGTCTAATGGTGTAAGGTTTGATTCTCTCAGCCTTCATTGCCTGTGTCACTCTGAACAAGTCACTTAACTAGGTACCACTTCTGGCCTGAGTCAGAAAAAGGTCCATAGAGATCAGTTCTCTACCCCTGAAAACAGATACAAATAAAATAAATTGTCAGAGATACTTCAAAAGACTAAAAGTCGTATATTTGTACTCTGCTTTACTTGCAGTCCTGAGGGATGACGTCTATAACTTTCAACTACTTTGCTCAAGAATTGTGCACAACAAAAATAATGGGTGAACAAAGCCCAAAATCAGGACTATTTTTAAATATTACTTTAATTAACATTAATAATATTAATAGAACAATTGGTTATAAATCAAAATGCATTTTTTAAACTATAAGAAGCAAGGAATTTTAATCTTTTGCATTATAAATTAAATGGGCATGGTAAAATTTGACCCAAAATTAGGAATATTTTGCAGAATCAGGGATAGCTGAGAGGTTAACTTCTGTTTAGCCTTCTGAATATTGAAAGTGCTTACCCTTTTCAACCTCTTCCACCTTTTATTTGTGCTAAAGACCTCAGCCTCCACTGCAAGAATAACATCTGCTGAAATAATAGATTTGTCACCCATGCATTTTCTGTCTTTGGAATAAAAATCCTTTACATGTCAAAAAAAAAATAATACCCTATCTATGATTAGATGGGAAACCATATATTCATGCCCATGTTATGTGAAAACACCCCCTTACAAGGAGTAACTAATATAATCTCAGTTCAAAGGAGTGTTATAGCTACTCTTCATATTGATCCTTCAGCTATAACTTAGTATGAACTTATCAGCTCATGAACCTATAAACATAGCTCTTTCTCTCAATCAAAATGTGAAAATCAGAATTGTAATTTATCATATATAGATACATGATTTGCTTTTCAAAAAGCAAAATAATATTTCAGTTTTCCTGCAGTGCAATCATCTTTGTTACATGCTGAAAACATTTTTTGATATTTCCTCATAATGACATCTGGAGTAAAAAGTGTTAAAAAACACCAATGTTTCTGAGGCCTGCCTTTAATTTCAGTGGAGACAATGTAGCTTCAGATATTTATGGTTTTGTCTAATAATTTATTTTGGACTTCTGCTTCATTGACTTTGGGGAGAAGGGCTCTATCAGTTTACTCTTCTGCTATTCATTCTTACTATGGCTTACAGCTGAGCCTTAGTGCCATCAACATCTTACCGTAGAGGGTAGACTTGCCCTTGACTTTAATCCCCTCTGCAGTGGTTGACTGGGAAGGATAACAAGGGGTTGCTCCAGTTTACTCTTCTGCTATTCATTCTTACTATGGCTGACAGCTGAGCTTTAGTGCCATCAACATCTTACCTTAGAGGGTAGACTTGCCCTAGACTTTAATCCCCTCCCCAGTGGTTGACTGGGAAGGATAACAAGGGGTTGTTCAGCTTATACAATTAGATGCCCACACTTGTCATTTGCTCCTAATATACCGCTTTGGAAACAGCTGGATGACCTTTCAAACAACACTCTCTTCCCTCAAAAAGGAGCTCCTGTTATTTTTATTTATCCCATTTCTCCTCAAGCATCCAGATTGCTTATAAAACCGTGGTCACTGAGCATACCGGGCTGTGGGTGCAATTTTTAACCCAGTCACTTCATCACGTGAAACCTACAAGACATACATTACTTCCAGCGACTTCATAAATATTAATCAAGGTGAGCAGTGCTAATTTTATTTTAATATGATGTTTTTTGCATTTACTGTGTAATATCAATGTTGGCACAATATAGACTTCTATTATTTTGCTATTATGATGCATTAATGCAAGAATTAAATAAGTACAAAGAATATCATGAATATGTTGGATAATAGTGGAGAACATTGCCAATGTTATAAGTAAGGTTTTTTAATGTGGTGAACACAGACTCAATGCTTTAGAGGTTTCAATATTTTCATCTGATGTTTACTACTCTGTTAATTCTTCATATCATCTCTGCAAAGTAGCTGCTGCTACATTCATGAACTTTGCTGATGGAATGGGGGCAAACGTCTGTACTTCTCATAGTCACAAGTGGGGGGGGGGGGCTCATTTCTGAAAATATTGTATTACTTCAAAGTACTAGACCTTTCCTTTCTTTACTATGACACAAATGTTTTATGGGGAGTGCCATTCAAGCCCTGACACTAAGGACTCTACGTCTTTGCAAAACATTGTGTATTTCTATGCCTTGTATTGACACTGCAAATGTTAAGTGCTCCATACCTGATTTCATGTGTGTGTGTGTGTGTGTGTGTGTGTGTGTGTGTGTGTGTGTGTGTGTGTGTGTGTGTGTGTGTGTGTATGTGCAAGTGTGCAAAAGTAGAGGACAGCAGAGGATAAGGTCAGTTGACAACATTACTTAATTAATGAATATGACTTTGCAAGAACTTGTAGAAGTTCTTAACAGACAGGCTTGGCATATTAACATACTTGAGGTCACAGGGAGAGAGAGGTTTATCATATCATCATATACAACAAGGATTTGACTTAATGAATAAACAGTGACAACAAAAACTGTGCATAGTCTTGAAATAAGCAAAGTGACTCCCCCAAATTCTCTATGCCCTGCACGGCATGCAGGATTACTGCAGGAGCTCTAACAGGCAATATGTCTGCTGTGCGATCCAGGAACAGCCTGCAGGGGTGTGCACGAGCGCTCCTGCACTAATCATGCATGGACTAAGCCCCTGTATGCAAATTATCCCATTTGTTACAGCCACAGAGCATGTATCTGTGAACTGCAGAAGGTAGCGTGAGGATTGTAATCTGTAGATGATGAAAGCCATGACAGTTATTGACTTCATATCCCTCATAGGACATATGTTGCAACAAACCTTGTTACAACAGTAAATTTATGAGGTTATCACAGCAACATGTCAATATTGGCCCTGTGTATCTGCCTCCAGCCACAACTCTGTTAACCTTTGTACATATGTCATGCATTAAGAGGTACACCATAATAAGTGCCATCATATCTGATAACAAGCCAGTGAGATATCAGACTGCTACATGTTATGTACAGTAGGGGTTATATTTGATGACATAACCTGGACATTCTGTGGTTGTTTGTACAGTACTGAGGTTTGTGTACCTATGGTGATGTCAACAGTGTGTGTATTGTTAATATATACAAAACACCAAGACCTTCCAACAAAGCAAAAAACTGAGTAAAAATAAAATAAAAAATCTAAACACAAATGTGAAGTCACCAATTTAATGGCACACAGACAAAACGTCCCAACGACTCGTTGTTGATATGTATCTTGGCCTGTGTACAGACTGTGATAGATGTCATCGTTCTAGGTCTCATCCTATCTGATATTACATGCTGCTCCACTGTATGTTACCATATTGGATTATATGTTTGTAGGGCCATATCTCTGCTGTAGTCCACAGGAGCATTACGTGCTTGCAGCGGTACTGTACTATGATGTCCTTAGGATGTCTGTCAGTAGCCAATGGCGCACATTTGAAAAGCAGATGTGACCTCCTACACACACCATGTCTGTGAAGACAATCCCGATTACAGTAGCAATAACCTACTAATATACCTGCTATACATACCTGACATCCCCTTACACTATGAAGTTGGGACTATAGGGGCTGAGGTAGGGCTACACCCAATGTTCAGGACATATGGTGAATATGTATGTACATATAATTATCAGATATCTATATAGGGGTCTAGGACACATGCTCGATTAGCATATATCCAAATCACAAAACATTGAACACACATACATGAAAGTGCTTAACATCAAAAAGTGCTTCCGTGTATGTGTAATTCAAAAAAAAAAAATCTAAGTTTCTGCAGGGGTCTTCACCTCCTTGCACCTCCCACACACCCCCTACTTTATTATTCTCACTCCAAGATTGCACTACATTGGGGAAAAGGGAATTTTCCCTTACCCGCACTGTAGTCCGATCTACGAAACAGGCACACATACACGGAAGCGCTTGTCGATGTTAAGCGCTTTCATGTATGTGTATTCGATGTTTTGTGATTTGGACATATGCTAGTCGAGTATATGTCCGGATCCCCTATATAGATAATTACACATGTATGTATCGACATATATAGATGGGTGTGTATATGTCCATAGATATGCATATACACACCTGGATATATACATATATATATATATATATATATATACAGAGCATTATATGTCTACACATATACAGATAGAGATACATACGCACATATCCATATACCACGCTGCCATTCCTGCCAGCAGTCCACTGCTCTTGTATCCCCCACACATACGGTGGGGCTGGGGTCATATATGTGTAGGCTTCACCTACACAATACATGTGTGCCCATATGCACTCCAGAGGCCAGTGCATGTAACAGTGGTATATGGCCCTGTATTATTGAGTCTCGGGGGGGGGGGGATGCACCATACATAACCTAGGTTGTTACAAAATGTGGGGGTATCAGGGGTGAGCTGCCTTAAGGTATCTGGATGTAGAGTACCATACATTTCACCTATCTTGACATTACTTACATAAAGCGGGTTACTGCAGGCTTACTGCCTCCTGCCATACAGACTGTTCTGTTTGCCAGTGTGCCTGTGATGGTGTCAGTTATGCCTTTTTATATAACAGTTACATCCCATTTGGTCCACTGAAGTCTTTACCACCTAGTGGTTGTGTACAGAGTGTAGATAGAAGCTGCTGAACTATACACCTGCATCACTTACTGTTGATTGTGTGATATCCTGTGGCCCAGTCTGTCTTTACTATTGTACGATTTAAAGAGCTTCACCTGGACAGTAACATTTGTGGACTTTCCATACTACTATATTAGTATAACTGTTTCACAGTTGCATTACTCTGTTTATATGGATGTCAGTGTCTGAACAGCTATATGACATGGCATATAAATCTGCAACAGTACACAAATAAAGGTATTCCATTTCTGCAAACCTGTGTGTGGTGCTTTATACTATGACCTCTCTGTGGGTATATGTTGCAGGCAACAAATGTCATTTGTATGGGTGACTCATCCAGTGTCCAGTTGTTAGGGTGTTAACTGTAGGCATAGTGGCTGTTCCATATTGTGTGCACCTACTAGATAAGTATCTTACTGTACATATCTCTGCATGAGTATGTGTAGTCACATGTATATCTATATATATATATATATATATATATATATATATATATATATATATATATATATATATATATATATATATATATATATATATATATATATATATATATATATATATATATATATATATATATATATCTTTAACTGCATATATGTGTCAGTGTATATGTATCCTGGGGATGTTGATAGCTTCCACATTTTACATTTCCTATGGGAGCCAGACTGTACTGCATGATATGTTACCAATACCAGCCTGATATGGGCGGCACAGTGGTGCAGCGGTTAACGTTGTCGCCTCACAGCAAGAGGTCCTCCGGTTCGATTCTCGGCTGGGGTGCCTTCTGTGTGGAGTTTGCATGTTCTGCATGTGTTCGCGTGGGTTTCCTCTGGGTACTCCGGTTTCCTCCCACATTCCAAAGACATGAATTTGGAGCATTTCTCCCCGGGCCTCCACTGAAAACAGGATCTGTGGAACCTAGTCAGACATTCCCGGTCAACAAATGTTAAATAAATAAAATAAATAAAATATCATACAGGTGGGATGTAGTACTGTTTACATCTTGTGCCCATGTCATGTAAGGACCTGGCTATGGGATCTGTAACACTTGGTAGTGTATTGCAGGGTGGACGTGTTTGGCTGTGGGGGGTTGGGTATACCTATTTGTACAAGATGTATATTGTTTGGGGCCTCTCAACCCCATTAACGGTGCATGTGGACATATATGATTTAGTTAGTCTCCCATTGATATCTACACATGTATGTCCATATATACCTATATATATATATAACTATGTCCGTATGTACCTACTTAGATATATATCTGCTTGCATATATGTAACTTGCTGTGTATATGTAGACATATAGATGTAGATATATATATATATATATGTTGACATAGGTATTCGCATGAATATATGTTCATATATATTTCTACATGTATATAGTTTTATATATATATATATATATATATATATATATATATATATATATATATATATATATATATATATATATATATATATATATATATGTTGTATCTGTTTAGATATTTATATATTTACACACACACATACATCTAAATGTTGGAATACATTCTTTTTTCTGTTGAATGACTGGGCTGGATGAAATGTTTTTGAAAACACTAGTGTTATGTATATCTGGCATGGCTTAGTGGCACATCACTTTATCTGTGGTGTGCAGTATCCTGGGTTTGAGCCTTGCAGAGGCTGTTGACTCTGTTGCTGGGCAGATCAAGGGCAGTTGGATACAGAGTGATTAAGGCACTTTTGAGCAGTTGTACGCAGGTTTGTGCATGTTTGCGCAGAGGTAAGCACTGCTAACTTCCAGTTACAGTTTCTTATACCCAGTTAGCTTCTAAATTGCTTAACCAGTGCAGGCATTGCTTACCCCTGTGCAAACAGGCTTAAACCCACTTACTGCTACTTAAAAGTGCTTACTCCTGCTTAACCCTGTGCTAATTTCTTTAAAAGAAAAGAAAAAAGGGTTGATAGGAAAGTGGTGAAAAAAGGGCACAAAGAGGGAAAGACAGTAGGAAAAATTGCTATGGATGTGCAGGAAGGGTGTAGGAAAGGTCCATAGCTGCCCATTTCTTCTACAGTAACAGCTGTGCATATGCACTGAATTTGGAGGTAGATTTGGACACTTAAACCCCTTTGAGAGGGGTGAGAACAACAATAATAAGTTGTGATGCCAATTAGACCGGATTACATGTGTCCAGTGGACACATGTGAAATGGACAGCTATGTATGGGGCGGGATATTTTTGTGGGAACAGATTGCCCTTTTTTTCTTTTTTTCAGGTGAGAGTGGGATGTTGGGGAGGGGTAGTAGGTATATTTCAGGAGGTAGGTTAACAGACAAGACAAACAAGGTGCATACAGGGGCAGTATATGATACATGTGGGGGGTAAACACTTTGATGGGGATAGGTGTTGGGATATTGGAGCCCCACAAGCTCCCTAGTAGTAACAGGGGGACTGAGGTCCCCACCTATGGGCAGTCACCACTGCACCTTCACAGCCCAGAAGGTGGCTGTGCTGAGGTCTGAGTTGCAAAGCCAGGCTGACTCTATAATCATGACATGCGACATTCGAGCTGGCATAGAAGATCACCAAAATGCTCACTGATTGCTCTACGCACCACGACCCTGACCTGGTGACAAGTGACAGGTGCCTGTCCATGCCCACTCCCTGGGGGATCAAGACCCATCCCCTGAGGTGGTTCCACCCTAACGTGGTGCAGGACCAACAGAGATGGAGGTCTGGGGTTGAGTCCCAGACATGCTGGTACTCATTGCCATGGCCAGCTGAGGTGGGACAGGTGGTATACCTGTGGAGGGAATGTTTAACACTAACTGTTTCTACACATACTCCCAGATTCCAGGTTGTTGTTTTGCACATAGCTATCCAACTCTTTCTGCACAGACTCTGGACATGTGTTGAAAACGTGCTGGTATGCTGGGACATATCTAGAATATTGCCCTCCTCCACCTTTAGTGACCTGAAACACACATATACATGTTTTCCTACACAGTTATATTATGTAACACAGTGTTGGTGACAGTGACCAGTGATACTTTATTATTCAGTGAAACTGCAGCACTCACAATCCTCTACAATACCAGAGTGAACAGTACCAGTGCAGGTTATATTGGTCTGTATTTCTCTGCACAGTGTTGGTATCCAAAGTAACTGTGGTAGCAATGTTTGTTAGCACTACCTGACTGTTGTCACACACAGTTCCGGATTACACATTAGTGTTATGCACATACATCTCACTCTGTTACTGTACATACTCTGGTCACAGCTTGACAACATGGGAGTGCAGATAGGACATACTTGAAATATTACTCTCCTAACAGTTTCGGGGGTTGCTACAGTGACAGGTGTGTTCTCATGATGGTTGACAATCACTTCTATTCCTTGTTTTTTGGCTACACATCTGGAATCATCCCACAGACTTACTAGGGGGACAGGGGGCAGGCAGCAGATATGGGCACATATACTGGACATTCTGGCCTCATGTGTACAGTTGTGGGGTATGAATCTGTATGCAGTCTAATTCTACTCCCAGGATTCAGATCATGGCTGTGTCTTCTACAACTTAAACACTGTCCATCGCAGTTGTGTCTGCTATATTGATATTGCTGTATATATCCCATCTGTTTTCTGTCTTATTAATCCCCTGTGCTTATGCATTCTGACCTTGTATAGCAACACCCTTATATAAATTTTCTAGACAGTTATATGTTGTTGGACTGTGTGGGTGACAGTGATGTGTAATACCTCATTATTCAGAGCAACTGAATATCATTCTTATATTTCTGGGCACAGTGTTGGTATCTGACAGACCTGTGGGAGGGGGTGTTTATTAGCACTACCTGAATATTCCCACACACAGTACCAGATTCCACATTACTACTATTCACATACATCTCACTCTGTTACTGTACACACTCTGACCACAGCTTAACAAGCTGGGGTGTAAATGGGACATTCCTGGCTTCTTAGTCATATAAGGTATTGGAGAGTTGCTAGTGTGCCAGATTTGTTGTCATAGATATGTGTCAATCAGTTGTATTTCCTGTTTGCTGCCTATACATCTGGGATCATCCCACTGATTTCCCAGGGGGACAGGTTGAAAGGCAATAGATATGGGCAACTTTAATAGACATTCCAGAGATATCTGTACAGTTGTGGGGTATGATTCTGTATGCAGACTACTACCACTGGCAGGATTCAAACCGTGGCTGTGTGTGCTAAAAACACAGCAGTTCACATCTCAGTTGCATGTGCTAGTTGGTTTTCGTTGTCTGCATTTTCCCTGTTTACTATGTGTGTGTCTCTCAGTTGTACTAAATGGCCTCTGTGGATTACACCTGTCATATACAGACATTTCTACACATTCCATTTATGGTGCACAGTTTGGGCAACAGTGCTTAATACAACAGTACTATTACATGATTGCAAATCTACATTACCATATGATACCAGAATGTACACATGCATTCCAGCAGTTAGACCTGTTTTGTCAGGATATTACCCTTTTATTGACATACAAACAATATGAGACTCTTCCTGCCATATTCTCTAGTTTCTTGCCTTGAACAATACAGGTTTTATACTAGCAATTAATTTACTACTACTTTTATTTTTATTTCCTATGACAGTAAATGCATGAGTATTACTGACCTGCCTCATGTCGCAACCTTGCCAGGCAGTTGATGTGAACCTCCTGGTTCGTGGCCCACTCCATTGCAGCTGTGGGGGACATAAGAGGAATATTTAGCCATACCTATCCATGATATACCTGAGCTGGCAATCATTACACACATACTGGGGTGATACTTACCCTCATCTGGAACATCCCCTGATGCTCTAGCCTCTTGGAGCCACTCCTCCAACAGGTCCCCCCTTCCACTGCTTCAGGTCAGCATAGTGGTGCCTGACCTGCTCACCAGGTCGGCATATGCCAGTGGCACTGGTGAGGTCACGGTTGAGATGGTCTCAGGCCTCTGGGTTATATTGGGAGCCCTGGTACTGGCCCTGCAGCAGTCTCTGAGCATGGTCTTTAACTAGGAGCCTTGCCATGACCTTGGACTCCTGAATGCACCAGTGCTGTGCCCAGAAGTGCACTCCTTCTCCCCTTACTGCCATAGTGCCTGCAAGGGGAAGCTACCACCAGTTATAAGATGTATTCCCACCTCTTGGGTGTAAGTAGGGCCAATTTCCCGCACTTTTCCATGATTGGCTGGTTTTGAAAAGGCTAATCTATGGGCAAACCTGCTTACCTAAGGTTGGCATTGTTTAAAGGGGTATACCACTGGGCACAATGAGTTAGCTGGTCTACACATTGCTCACACTACCTAAGTGGCCTGTGCAATGCTTAGCATTGCTTACTTTAGACTTTCATTATAATGCCTTTTTGGCATTGCGTTACTATTCATTACACCTTATATGTATGCCTTGTATCCCTGATTGATGTGGGCGTACACTCTGTGAGGTCCTTGTGTTTTATTGGGGACTTCAACACTCTATGACAATTACACCTCACTTCTGGGCTTACTGCTGTACTCCAGTTCACATATTTATGTTCTATAGTGGGTTATGGCACATGTGACTGTATACTGATGCCTTTCAAAGGTTCAGTTTGGTTATACTATGGTGAGGACTTATTTGCTACTACCTCATTCTTTTGTACTTCTATGATGGCTTGGTGGATAACTACTGGGATTAGGGTGTATAGGGTCCTGGGTTTGAGACCTGCATGGCTGATTATTTTGCTGATGGGCAGAACAAGGGTCGTTGGATACAGAGTGATTAAGGCACTTTTGAGCAGTTGTAAGCGGGTTTGCGCAACGGTAAGCACTGCTAGCCTGCTGTTAGATCTCCTTACAGAGAGTTAGCTTTAGAATTGCTTAGCCAGTGTAGGCATTGCTTACCGCAGCACAAACAGCCTTAAGGCCACTTACTAGTGATTAAATATGCTTACTACTGCTTATTTGTGTTTAAACCTGCTTACTATTGTCTTATTCATTATGACACTGACAACTCACATGTGCATTTACTGCAGTACTCCAGTTCATAAATATATGTTATTTAGTGGGTTATGCAACAAAAATATTGGTCCTAACTTGCTTTGCCATGTAAATTGGAACATGCTGCAGTGGGACTCGAACCGGGAATGCTTGATTGTAAGGCAAATGCTCCGCATACTACACTACTGCTATGTTGCATCATTTGCATATATCTTCCTTGTCATCCTCTTCAGCCTTTTAAGCTGCTTTAACTGTAGCTATGCGATGGGCACACCCACACACCTACGGTTAGCTGTAATCGGATTAAAAAAAAAGGGGTTACTTCATTTTATTTCTACATTCTGTTGCTGTTATACACAAGGGGGACTGTTGGTGGGCATATGCGGTCACCTGTGAATGGTCTCACTCATTGCATACCCCTTTCTGCTGTTCTACATTGCGGGGGCATGTTTATTCTGAGAGGTCTGCTCTCAGACACACCCCCTGCACTCTTACATGCTCCGTGTAAACCAATGAGCTTGGGCAGCGTGCCTCATTAATATGCATGGCGCGCTGCCATCCTGCTCCTAAACGGTTGCTTCCATGCAGGACTAAGCTAGTCCTGCATGGAAGATTAGTAAATCCAGGAGACGGTTTTACATCAGTCAGAAGAAATGCAAGTTATAATGAATTATACAATGACCCTCCATTAATATTCCAAAACGTGCATGCTGATTGGCCAGCGTGCCCATTGTAAATCCCACAATATACCAACAAATCCAGTTGCCTGGACTTTTTTCCTGTTGGCATAAAGTGTCCAAAACCTTTTTTTTTTTTTTTTTTTAAATAAATAAAAAAAAAAAAAAAAAAAAAAAAGGAAACGAAAAAAAGGGAGAAACGGAGACTTTCTTTTTTCTGTTGATTCTATTTCAAAGCATTGATGTACTGGGTATGCATGGGAACACAAGTCCCATATGCATGCGCAGTACATCAACACAAGGAAGCAATATACCACCACCGTCGGAAGAACAGTAATGCACTGTTATACAAAGACATTATTTAAGAAAAGTAAATATTTTTTTCTTAAATAATGTCATTGTATAATAGCAATAACTGACTCCGTGGTTGTGGTATATTTAAATTTATCCACGGTTGGCTTTATTTAATGACTTGGGCTTCGCACTCATGATTAAACCATGTCAACTGTGGGTAAATCTTCAATATACCACACCACATCGTCGGTTATGGCTTAATTAGCTCTGCATCCAAATAATGCCAAATTTTGTGAAATCTCTTGTTTATCCAGAACTCAGACAGCCTCGTTTTTGGAATTTTGCTGTCCATAGGATTTAATGAAATCCTCACAGCTCTCACTAATTGCCCAATGCAAGCTAGTCAATTAACAAAGTGGTGATAAAATGTGATTCAGAGATCAGTATAGCTACACTATGAAAGACCTTATTAACAGAATATTACCGTGTCTCTGACCTGAGCACTGGCAGTTTCAGACCTGACCAGGGTAGTGTTCTCCCTAGTGACACATGGCATCACTTTAGCTAAGACACCCCCCACACACACATATACACACACAAACACATCCAGACTTGTGATTCTGTACCTCAGCCTTCTAGTATAAATACGCAGTCAGACAGTTATATGAACGTACACACACACACACACACACACACACACACACACACACACACACACACACACACACACACACACACGCACACTAGCATCCCCCACCTCCACGCCTGTTCTGAAGTTACTGCACTAATTAAGGTTTCTGCATCTCACTAAGTCTTTCTGAATCCCACATTTTTTTTCTCATAGGAATATCAAAAAAAAAAAACTTTCCTTGGATTTTTGCACAAGACACATTTAAGAGTTGTGAAGAGTAACATTGTGGTGATAGAAGAGTCACAGTTCTCCGAAATGAAATAAATTAGAGAAAGCTTTATGCATAACTGTTTAGTCAAACACTGTTAGAAACTGCAGAATTCCACAGATTGTCAAAAATGATTTTATGACCCCATAATTAACAATGACTTTTCACTGGTATTAACCATATCTCTCAACCTCTTAATGCAAGAAATCTGGACAAAGCCTGCTGACATTTGCTGAGCATCTGATGGATCACTGTGACAGTGTCCTTTTGTTCCATTCTGGAAGAGAACCGACTTTGTGGCTATCCTAGGAACTTTGTGCCTTAACCAGACTCTATGTTTGCCACATAAGCGCTCAAGGGGTAGGTAAGTGATAAGTGCAGCATGTTGCCCACTTCCAAATTTGATGCAGCCCCTCAGGTAACTCAGCAACCCCTTAGAGTGCACGGCACCCATTAGCTGTCTAGTGTCCTCCAGGGTTGCATTAGCAGGAGTTATTACACCCCTGCATGATATACCCCAATCCCTGTCCTGGAAGAGGTAAGGTGAACAGGCATTGCCATTTCATACCTGCCACTCCCTGTATAGCTCCTGAAGCCCATAGGCTGCTAGTCAGACCTCCATCAGCTGGGCCATAGTTAGTGCTGCTCACATCAATACCAGTGAATCAGCATCTGTTATGAAATCATGGGAAATACTAAACTGAGCTTAATACTGATATTACTTTAAAAGTGGTAAAATGAAATTATAATATACATATATGCGTTTGTATACATTTTGATTCCATTATTTTACAGCACCACAAATACTTTACCTAGTATTTGAAAATATATATATTTTTCTTTATAAAACATCATGGCTAAACTTACAAAGAGCAACAATATGAACATCTGTGAAAATGTCATTTGCAAACAAAAATACAAATCTCTCTCTTTCTTTTTCTGTTTTAGATGTGACAGACACTTGGTTGAGGAAGCATTGAGCAGATGAGCCCTAAATGTGGATGCTATGTAAAGGACAGTTTTGAAGTGTTCTTTCCATCCAAATTTCCTATAGACTAAAACTGAAGTAATGTGATTAACTGTTTGGTTGTCATAAGTTCTTCAGTGGTATGCAGATCATGAAGTGGTATCCAATGATCCAAGGTTTGATCCTCTCAGCTTCTATTGTCTAATTGTGTGACTCTAAGCAAGCCACTTAACCAGACAGCACTCCTGGGCTGACTGAAAACTAGATTTATAGACTCATAGGTGGAAAAAGGTCAGTGGATATTAGTGCACTACCACATTTAACAAATAAGTGGTTAAATAAATATGGCTAATATAGGAACATTTTAGCTGTTACTGTTTGGATGTCTAAGAAAAAGTTTCAGAATGTAACATGAGATTCAATGTTCTTTTGGCACTCAGGCTTTCAGAATTAGTAATGAAATAAACATGATGTTTTATTCATTTTCAAAAGCTATTACCTCTGTGAAAGATTAATTAGTACCAGAAGTGTATCCCTGAAAGTTTTCCTTGTGATTCAGATTTGTCTCTGTTCACACTAATTCCCAATGGAGGTAGGTTGATTAGTACAGCACAGAATAATTCTGTTTCAGTGACACCTCACTAGTTGCTCATTGCCATGTCTTTGAATCAAATATTGCACTGTTAGACCTGATGGTGCTAATGTTCCCTCCAGCAGCTCATATATTACATTACCAAATGTACCACTCCAAATGTAGAAATACACATTCAGAGACTTATGCACACACACACACACACACACACACACACACACACACACACACACACACACACACACACACACACACACACACACACACACACACACACACACACACACACACACACACACACACACACACACACACACACACACACACACACACACACACACACACACACACACACACACACCACACCATTGGACACACACACACACACGCACACATGCACACACGCACACACATGCACACACCACACATGTATACACAAGTATACAGACATACACACACATATGAACATACCCCCTCACGCATACACACATTCACTGTCATTCATTCTCCTACAGACATACACACACACATTCATGCGTATAAACACTCACTGATACCAACCCCCAGTGGCTTTACTGGACATACCTGTACTGTTAGTACTCCCATTAGAGTAAACAGGTGACTGCACTATTCATGTTTTCTTGTTACAGCAAAATTTTAAAATTATCTGGTCAGCTACCCAGATGCCTATCTCCTTAAACTGAAGAACTTGTTCTAAGTTGTCATTACTTATATAATAGGAAAAGCTTATTTTTGCATGACCAAATACATAAATAAACATACATTCATGCATATATAAAACATATATTTGGTTTTCTGAGCATTCATGTGCATATTACTTTGTTAGATCAGAAATGAGATGTCATTTGTTGTCTTTTTTTATCCATGAATTATTTCCTGCAATATCATTTGCTGCCACAGAAAGATTCACATAGGAAATGCTAGAAGTGCGTTTCCTTTAAATAACTTATTGTAACAAGGTTTGATTTGCACTCTTCATTTCTGGTCTAGGCACTCACTGTGCTTTCACGTGCTGCTTGCTACCACAAAGTAGTCTTTGTAGTGCATGGAGTGCTGCGATTATGCACCAAAATCATGAAAAAGATAAAACTTGTCAAGTAGGTCCCTTCTATGAGAACTGATCTTATCGGTGCTTAAGGGTGCTTTATAAGTGCTTTTTAAGCATCCTTAAGCAATGTTGAGATCATGTCTTGAGCTGGGGACTAAGGGTAAACAGTACTGAATGGCAAAGAGCAGAGTCAGAAGATAAAACTGCTTTTAAAAGCTGTTAGAACTTTACACGGCCACATATATAAACAAAAAGTATGGCAGAATGAAGCTCATAGGTTCATTGGTATGTACTAGACTAAAGTCCACTAGGGCCTTTTTAAGCCTAGCCATGGGTCCCAAATTTCTGACAAGTTCTGGTACCGCTGATAAGTGTAAGTAGGAACTTGAACATTTACAAACAGGGGCCTGGGAGATAAACCATTTACAGGCTGCTTGCACCTATTAGAGACATAGGTGCTAAAATAGGAATGCATTTCCTGTTCCCCTTCTAATTGTCCAAGTTACACTTGAATTGGGTTAGGGAAGAACTCTACTTCACATGGATAGGAAGACTGCTCCAGGGAAGGGTAGTCTCTGGGATACATACCTGTCTCTCCACCAGGTCCTATTTATATCAAACACAAGGTTTAAGTCTTTAAAACTGGTAATTCTGGTGCTGTTTGTTTGTTGGATGTGCAAGAGGCCATCACAGTGGGGTCTGACAATGCCTTGTATGCCAGGCAGAGATTTCCCCTCAATAGCCTGTAGGAGACAGAATACAGGGATAGGACTTTGAGGTGGTCTGCATAGGATGTGTTACTTATGCCCTGTATTCTTTTAGTGAGCAACCTCTGTGGACATTCCAGTTGTTTGATGTGCCTAGTTAGGTACATACCAAAGGGGGCATTGTATTCAATGATAGGTTTGATGAATGCTGAATATAGTTAAACAATGACATCCTTGGATGTAGATGCCATACCTTTGTTTATAAGTTGCACAGCATAGAATGATTTCCTCACTACTGTAGACACATGATGGTCAAAGGCTAAATTACTGTCTATGTGTATACCCAAGCCACTCACTATTGGGTCACCTCTTGATGGTGTGGTGTCAATATGATAATTACCAGAGGTGGATGACTTACTGAAGGATACTATTATGCGTTTCATGGCATTTAGTTTTAGTTCATTTCTCTGGCACAAGTTATTTGTCTGTTTCAAACTGTCATGGAGAACATTAGTGTCAGTGGGGGCAGGGGGATTGTATGACTGTTCATAATTTGCGATCATCTACAAATTTGGTCAGCCAGAGGCCCTTGACATTGGCCTTGACATTACAGAAGTAAATGCCAAACAGGATCTGTCCCAGGATGGAGGACTGAGGGACTCTGCTTACAACTGTCCTCTTTGTAGATGTGGACTTCCAAGTCCTAACTTCATGGGTTCGGTTCTGTCTGTGATCCAGCTGGCTATCCAGTGGGTGACATAAGGGTTTATACCTAACCTCTTGAGTTTGTCAACAATGCCCAAGTGGGATGTAGTGTGAAATGCTCTGTCCAGGTTAAGGTAGGCAGTGGGAACTGTTTTTCCCTCATCCGTTGCTTTAGTGGCCTTCTTGTAGAAGTCAAACATGTTGAGTAGGCATGACCTGCCCTTGATGAAACCAAACTGTGTTGGGTCCAGTGTCTGGAGGTTTCCTATGTCATTTTGATCATTTCCATGATAATTCTTTCCATGGCTTTGCATTTGAGACTAGTGAGACTTATGGGCCTCTAGTTTCCAGGTTCTATTGATGGCCTGCCTTTGTGCAGAGGGATGACAACTTTTAAAGCTGTTAGATCCACAGAGGAGCACTTCACTTCTGCTTGCTATCTTTTTCACACCACTAGAACACTTCACACTTCTGCACTGTTTTCATAACAGGAAGTATACAGAGCATATAAACCTCCATGCACTGAAAACAATTATGACTGAGTTACCAGTCCTAACCCTTTGTTATGTGTTCTCTACAAGGATGACAAGATTCACCTCTTGAGTTTCTCTCCTGATGTGAATTTCTTTCCATCCCTGTCTTGAACACATAATAACCTGGCTATGCTCAAAGACCCGATCATAATTCTCCATGCTATTAAACCATCAAGAAACAACAATTAATAACCTGCTTGCACTCACTGCAGATTCACCTTTTATGTTTCCTCTCTTTGACCCTTTGCGTGCCTGCATTCTCTTCTTATTCTGCTACTCACAGCTTCTGCTCACATTTCTTTTGTCTTAACACCTCCATTTTTAAGTCACCACTTTTCAATGACTGTCTGCTTCTGTAGTATTCTATCTCTGGTTTACCCGATAACCCTGCACATAACTTACACCTTCCACCACCACCCCTGTATACATATTTTGCCACAGACAGCTGCCCCATTTTACTGATACCCTATTGCACATCCTTTCTTCCAGTTCTTCTCGTTGTAATCTATTTTTTGCTCAAGCACTGTACTGTCTCTTATACTTAGCCTGAACTGCAAAGCACACTTCCTCACAGCCAACATAAACCTCCATTTGTCTATCAGCTACTGCTCTAGGAGTTCTGTTTCCAGTATATGTGCTATTAGTCATTAGTAACTTTTATAAACACTCTTTTTGCATCTTCACATATAGGTGCATAAATATCTTGCATTACTTCACAAACTCAAAAATTATCCATTGATGTTTCATATTTAGTATATCCTGCCCCTTTCCTTTTCTAGACATCCAAAATATGTAGGGCTCAGCAAAAAACTAATCTAGTCTTTACTTGCCTCCTAACAGATCTTCATTCCAGTAACCTCAGTTTTATACAGATCCACTTATGGTCTGAGCTTTTCTGCCCTCACTCAAACTGCCTGTGACCCACCTCCAAAAGTCATTGGAAAACTTAGCAATGGGCATACAACAACATAAAATATAATTCTGTAGCACCTGAGTTTAATCGTAGACTTAATAAAGAAAGCACAATAGCTCACAGAATGTCTACTCTGCAAAGTAAGTTGTAATAATGTTTTACTGTTTCGTAAGAACCTGATTAGTCTAATAGGAAACTACCAATATTTAACAGTATACTGGTTGGGATACTCTACAAAATGCCTGGGATACTGCAGGATCTATCCTCCCAGCACACATTTTTCAGCTGGACCTACATCATGGGCAAATTCCTGTTCTAAGTGCTTCAGTATCTCACATCCCACCTCTTAACTTCATGAGTTAAATAATTTTTAGCTATGTTTAAACTAAGTTTGCCTAATAACATTAGAATACAAATTTGCTCAGATATTGCTTTATAATGTTAAAAAACTGAACAAATAAAGGGCTACAGAATAGTTAGCCAGTTACTCTGAGGAAGCCTTTTCAACCTTCAGTTCTACTCTCACAAAATAAACACCACAATGATCCTTAAACAAATAGCACTTAATTGCTATATAATACTAATGACCACAACTTTAGACAAAGTTTCATCTTATTTATATCAGAAATACATGCTCCCCCACAACATTAATTAATTCATGTACACTGATGATAAATGTCAGTATATATTATTTCTACAATAGTCTCCCTCATGCACTTCCATCTCTCTCCAAAACAACACAAATCTTGAATAGGAAGGTACCTAGTAACACACTTTTAAAGTCAAGCTAACCCAAGAAATCTCATTATTTTGTTTGTCTGCTATTTTTTCAGGGGACTACTTATACCAGGGCCATTAGATCTCTGAGACCCAAAGCATGACTGCTGCTACTGCATATAGCATAGCAAAGGTCTAAGAATGATCTGTACCAGTGCTAGAAGCCTGTGCAACAAAATTGCAAAAGTACATAACCAGGTGTCTTTGCTAGAACTTAATATTCTTGCCATCTCAGAAACTGTCTAAAGCTACACATACAGGGCAATGAATGTGCAGGTCCAGGTTATGATGTTTTCTGAAAAGACAGACAAGGTAACATATCTAGTGGTATGGATATATTGTCTCAGTCATTAATGGAGCCACACCTGCACCCAAATGAATTCCTCCCCCCCCATATATTGCAGAGAATTACTGCTGCTAACTGTACCTACCAGAAAGACCAAACAGCTTTACATAGAATGTATCTACTTTAAACCAAAGAAGAAACTGCTGCAAGAAATAAGATCCTAATTCCAAGAAAACTGTGCCAGTTAATTTATACCTTTCATATACTTTATAATGAACAATCAAATAAGAACATTATTTCTGAAATACCCTCCATGAGACTTAATATTTATCGATATTCACAGTATCAACAGCATCTCAATAGATGTGATACTAAATTAAACAGATCTGTGAGAGTGAGAATGCCTGGACCAAGCAAAATACTTTAACTCTGCAGTCAGTATCTTAAACTCCTTTCGTCATTATCTACTAGGTTAATATGCATCTAAATGTAAAATAAGGACATGAAACTAGAAACTTCCATAGGCCACTATGACTGTGATGAAATACATCCCCAATATGATGAAATATGGAAACAGCAGGAGGAAGGTCAACAATATCATATCCTTATAATATTATTATATAGCATTACTGCATCCTTTGGGAAGTCCTTTACTCAAGAAAACTACCACATTGACAATATACCCATAACGGTTGACCCAGTTGTTTGGGATTTGGGAACCTATGTCAACAGTGACCTAACTTTTGACCAACATGCGTCTATTGTTGTAAAAAAGTCCTTCTATATTGCACATCTTATAAAGAAAGGATTTTTTTGCCCCCTCTTACTCATCCCTTATTAGACCAGTCACTGAATATAATGTTCTCTTTGGCATGTATCTGTCTAGATACATGCAGCAACTGGAATGCCCTCATATATACTTTAGTATAGGATACAAGGCTCAAAAACATGTCCTATATGGACCAACTCAAAGCTCTGCCACTATACTCAGTATCCTATAGACTGCTAAGAGGCGACCTGTATCTGGCATACAAGGTATCCTCCAACCCATTAATGATATATTTACTACACATCAGCAAGTCAGATGGCATTAGAAATACTCCCTCTAAGAATCTAAACCTCTTTTGTAACATCAACAGAATGGTTTGGCAGGACAGGTATATCTTGTAGAGAATATCGCTGCTGTGGAACAGAGTCTCCATCCACATAAAAAAGAGTTCATTCCTGTCCATTTTTAAGCACAACTTAGATGTATGGACAGGAAACAGAAAATTTACCCCAGGACAGCTCTCTGCATTACTAATGGACAGAGTAAGCTCCTAAATTGGTATGATCCCAGTTATTCTCATTAGGGGTGAAATATAATTATCGACCACGGGATGGTTAAGGCCAACCTATAACCAAATGAGATAGGTTAATTCAAGCACAAAAAGGGAAAATGGCAAGGCTTAAATGGCCTACAAGGGCAGCTAGTCTAGTCCTTGTCTATAAACCCATGAACCCATGAATATGATCTTTCATCACAAACACAGAGAAGCTTGAAACATTTGTATTTAATCAGAAAAGCCAAACTATCTTATTTTAAAAACTGACAAAAAGCTAATTTGGCAATCAAAGGAGCCCTTTGAAAACAATATCAACCAAAATACACCATATACACCTTTAGACCTGCCAACACTTCAAGATATCATTAGGAAATTCTCTAACTTTTTCATTTCTATAATACCAAAATATGTTACTTAGCATGACATTCAATATCAATCTCCAATTTTAGACCTATTGCCATCTTATCCCCCATCTCTAAACTACTAGAAAAATGTATCCACATACAACTACTACCTTACCTCACCAACAATCACCTATTAACCCCAACACAACATGGATTTAGACCTGGTCACAGCACGACTACTGCTCTTCTCTCCTTCCTCAAAACTGTAAATAAAGCTAGAGACTCTAACTATATTGTCTCCACTCTCCTCCTAGACCTTTCTAAGGCCTTCAACACCATCTCCCATTCCCTGCTACTCAATAAACTCTCTAACCTACATCTTTCCCCCTCTTGCATCAACTGGTTTTCTAGTTACCTTTCCAATAGGCAGCAATCTGTCAAATGGAAGAAATCTACCTACTCCTACCTCAACACTGTTACTGGTGTACCCCAAGGCTCCATATTAGGGCCATTATTGTTCAACATCTTCATTAATGACTTCCACCACAATATCCCAAATGCTTCAATAGTCCAGTATGAAGACAATTCAACTATTATCTGTGCTGCAAACTCCATTCCCTTCCTTAAAAAACTAACTCAAGATGCCTTCTCAACCACTGAAAAATGGATGCATGACAATCATCTCGCTCTCAATCCATCAAAAACCAAACTCATGTTATTCACCCCATCAAAAAGCATGACTATCGACATAAACTCTTTCCTCATAACTAGTCAAACTAACACATCCCTAGAAATTGTTTCCAGTGCTAAACTGCTAGGAGCTCTCATTGTTAATCAGCTCACATTTGATTCCCATATACATACAAACATTAAAAAAATACATCAGAAACTAGGCATGTTCTACCGGCATATCCGCTTCCTCTCCCCATCTACTAGATTCCTCCTCTCTACCACATACCTCATCCCCTCTCTCCTTTATGGTGCCCCACTCCTAACCAACCTTAAATCCTCTATTAAAACAAAACTCTCTTCCTGCTACAACAAAATCGCCAAATTTGTCTCTGGCCACAGATCCTCCTCCCATCACTGTACTGCCCTCCACAAACTAAATTGGCTAGAATTCCCTAACTACCTTACCTACACTCAACTAACTCATGCTCATAAGCTCATTTTCAAGCACTCACTCTGCCCCTCACTCTCCTCAGCCTTCACCATGCACCATCCTAACAGACCTCTTAGAATCAGCACTCAGAACCTAGTTGAACTCCACAAACCTGCTCGTCCAGCAGGCAAACACCTACTTTCCTTTTCCCTGGCCCGCCTCTGGAACTCCCTCCCATCACATATCCGTAATACCAGCAGCCTTCCAGTCTTTAAATCTCTCCTCCATTCACATCTATCTTCTCTCTGGGAATGCTCCTGCACCCATCCTGCATAATCCCTCCAGCTACTACTCACCCCTAAATCCACAACTCTTCCCTTCCTAGGGAACATTCATACTGTAGTTAACCACTTATGTAAATATTCTCTGTGCACACCTACTAACCAAAATCTTACCTATACTTTCTCTTTCCATTTGCTAGTGAATATCAAAACTAAAAATTGTAAACTTATACTTATTGTTACATATGCTCTTCAGTTGTTTTTTCTGTTGCATTAACATTATCTTGTGCTTATATGTACTACTCTGATACTTTAACAAACTGTTTATCTTATGTTTATCCTACCATATTTTACTTTATTCTTAGTTGTATATGTTGACATTGTATCTATGGAGCTTTTCTCCCCAGGACTCCATTGAAAATGGGCTCACTCCGCCCAATGGATTATCCTGGCAAACAAACTTCAAATAAAATAAAAATAAATAAATAATAAATATCATTTTACAAACTATGCTAGTTAAAACAACTTCAAATCTCAACCTGTTTCTGTAATGACCATTAAGAAGTCATTGCTCAGGCTGAAAAAGATCATGGGTCTCCCTCTATGGATAGACAACCACCAAGTTAACAATAAACCTTCATAGTCCTCTGCAGAACCTAATTAACAGACATCTGTGAGAAGGAACCCTTCCTGACTTTGGAAACAAGCTAGAAATATACCCTTGCATTTGTGTAGAAATCAAACCAAGCTGGAAAATGTCAAGCCTATCATATTAAATAACCCACTATACTTGGGAATGTTACACACATACACACACACACACACACACACACACACACACACACACACACACACACACACACACACACACACATACTTGCACACACATGCACACACCTCATGAAATATCTAGCAGAACACAATTTAACTATCCCAATATCCGAATGGTTTTCTTTTTTTTTTTTTTTCAATAATATTTATTTATTTTTTAGCAATACATAAGTTAGCATATACAGATGAGTATTATACATATTTTCTGCATTTAATTTATGCTAAATCATAACTAAAACAATACAATTAAACATATTTACATTATATGCATAGATGCTTTCATATCTTAATATTTATAAAACTAATTAACTTCATATACTTCCTCTGAATGTGATCTCCAGGGTTAGTCACCATCTCTAGATTTATGACTACACGATGTTGTGGGGAATCTTGCGTATGTTGTACTGTAACTTTAATTGATGGTTTATGCAAGTATAATGTTGAAAATCTGTTCCCAGAGTTTAAAGTGATTGGGATTTTTGGTTTGTTTGTTTATTATATATCTATGGGCTAGTATATGTTTAATCGTCAAAATTCTGAAGTTCTCCCAAGAGTTCTTGTATGGGTTAAGCCAGTTAGTAGCTATGTAGAGTTTCAATAATAGAAAGATATTAATAAGGATGTTTATTTGGTTTTTCGATAAATTATTTGGGGGAATATGTAATATCATAAATTCCCAGGTGAGCGTTGATGATTGATAGCCCATCTTTTGTAGTTGCACTTTCAGGGAGTTCCAAAGTTTGAATACACATTTACAGCTCCAGAACATGTGGAGAAGGTCTGCAGTTTTATCTTTACAGTGTGGACAAGTTGGTGAATTTTTAGAGTTAAATTTATGCAAGCTAAGGCGTGTGTAATATGCATTGTTATATATCATAAGTTGAGTGAAGGCTAACTTTTGAAGTGATATGGATTTTACTGTTAGGTTCCAAATGGTTTTTCATCCATATCAAAACAAACAAACTGCATTACTAAAGCTGGGTGATCTGACTGCTACTAATAAAGATAAAACCAGCATCTCTGCTCTTATTTTCTTAGACTTCTACAAAACCTTTTGATATTGGTAATCATCACTTACACCTATTCAGATTGTAACAACCTGGATATTGTTCTCTAGTTCTGAACTGGATCAAAATCCACCTTATTAATTGGTCCTCACTATCTAGTGGTAAGGCATATCCCCCTACTCTTTCCTGTCAAATTTTGGCATACCACAGGGATCCCTTCCTGGGTCCTAACCATTCAATATTTAAATCAATAATATGCATCTTCATGCAAAAAAAAAAAATATATATATATATATATATATATATATATATATATATATATATATATACATATATATATACACACACTGATAACCATGCTGAAGAGTATCAGTCTTATTCCAGTCCCAACAGCATATGCAGATTCATTATCCTCTCACCATGATTAGGCTCTCATTATAAGAGACATACCTACTAACATTCACATCAATCTATGCTCTCCTTTTGGTCTCCCTTACTTTTAAAACCCTAAACTGTAGCTTCTCCACATTCCTGAAAATCAAGCTTTAAATCAACCTCTTCAACTTTCTCTCTCTCTTTCCCTCTCTCTTTCAGAAATTGGGAAAATGGCACCCTAACATAAACTCAAACATCATTTAAACACGCTACAGATGAAACAAGCTTCAATAAGATTTTCCAGATAACACAAATTTTCTTCCAGTAGAATTCAGACAAGTTATAAATTTTAAGCAGCATGAAAAAAAAAAAAACTACCGGGATACATAAAAAATCATGTACAAGTGTTAATGCTATACAGACAAAAGCAACCCCCTTCTATTCCCCTACTACTTGCAATTTCACCAGCAATCGTGTTATTTGTCCCATCTAATATAGAACTCCTAAGGATTTACCTCCTAGTGAAGAAATTGCAAATAGCTTACAGTGTCACACTCATTAGGGGGAATGGGGGGTGACTAACCTAGTATCTTTGACAGACAGAGGACTGTAAATAACTTAATTTCCTACTCTGCTGTATTTTTATACCTATTTCTTTTATCAGGTAAAAAGCACTAGATACACATTTTCTTCTTCAGGGCTGATCTTGGAGCATTGTCTGATTAACAGACTTGCTCAGAGTCACATAGCAGGCAAATGACAGTAGAAGGCATCAAAGCCTATATAATGGACACAGCAGCTAATTAACAGTTCAGAGCTTTAGCCATTTGCACTAACTTTCAGACCTTTACTATGTCTCAGGAGAGAATACTAGTTTCACATTTCAAGATAGTCTACTCCTACTTTGTAAATATGAGTATTTTATTTGAACCATTAGGTTTGAAATATTTGGTACTGTACAAATGTATTCTTCTGTTACTGATCTCAATTTCTCTGAATGTAACTAAATATAAAATTATTCTAGATGTCGATGTTTGTGAACATTTTACATACCACTGTGAAAGGTTGCTATCTTCACTTTGTTATATGTACTGTTGGGTCTTTGTTGTAAGATCTAAAGTTCAAAAGACTGAAAACCAAAATATCTACAACTCAAAATATCAAAAATGGGAATACGTCCTTTCTCCACTATTGTGGAGTTGGTATATATAATTTGCGAGGGATATGGGAGGTGCATGGGAGATTGCCCAACTACATTAAAAATGTTTTCAATATTTTGAGTTTTGGATATTATGGTTTTTAATCTTTTGAACTTTTGATCTTATGACACATACCAATAGTGTTGCATCTGCTGCGAAATGTAACAACTTGTACATTTGTCGTAAGTGTGATCTTGAACAACTTGTATGTTTGTCATAAGTGTGATCCTGATTGCTGTCATTGCATTTGATTCGTCTCTTCAACACTGTTAAATAGAATCCTTGAACCAGCCTACCAGCAAACATTTAACATTGATCAATGCATAAACCAGAACTCAATAAAATAAAATACAAACAAAACTCACTGAAACAGAGGACCTTTTAATTTTAAGCTCTTTCATCTCTTTTATTATAATGACTTCTTCAGAAAAATTATATAATTTCCCAGATGAACATTTACATACAGAAAAAATTTACATCACACCTTACAAATCAATCACATCAATTTGTATTAAAAGCAATACATATACTTAAAGAAACCAATAGCTTCTATTCAGTTATATAAAATCAACTTGTAAAAAAAATATTTTGACTGTAATATCATGTGTGTTAAAATGTTATACATTAATATAATAAAAAATATAATGTCAAAACTTATATAATTTATTTTTCCTGCATTTCAACTCATATTTTATATTTAAATGTTTATTTAATTTCCTGCATTCAATACAATTCACCAGAATAATTCTCTACACTGTAATACATTATTGAAATCCCTCCATATCATGGTTAACCTTTTCAAAAAACAAAAATCCAAACCTTTTAAAATTCTTATACAACAAGTGAATGCTTAAAAAACGTTCTTTTCAACTATGATACTTATATCCCTCACATATTTGGAAATATGTTCACTTAGAAATCGAATTATTTTCCCAGCATAAAATGCACAACATGAGCAATACTTGGCTAAGTACACTAACTCTTGGGACTTACAAGTGTAAGTTCTTCTAATTTTGCAAATTTTAGATTCTCCTGGAATCTCAAAATATAGAGACACAGCAATATACTTTAATCATGAACAATTCATACAGTGAACATAACATTTTTCTCAAATCTAACAAATCTTTGTCCTTGTGTATATCCAAATCCTTTAACAAACCCTAATTTTTCTGTCTCTGCTTTTAACAGAAGTAGGTGTCTCTAACAATTTTTGGATATCTTTAATACCGCATAAAACTTCCCAGTGTTTTTTCTGCTACATTAATAATACTTCCATTCACCAGGGAATGTGTAATAATAAAATTTACTTGCATTTCTCCAATGTCCACTATCATCAGTGTGTTAACATGTGTCATCTCTATTTTTTAAAGTTCATTTTTAATATAGCTTCATACCTATCCCACCTATTAGATGTTACTTTCCCAACTATCAATTCTATTAAATTGATTAGATAACCTTTTTCAATAAAAAAGGCATTCAAACAATTTAATTGAACACTAAAATCTCCATGTTCGGAAATCAATTCACTTAATCTTATACACTCCCCCCCGGATTTACTATTCCTCCGTGCAGGACTAGCTTAGTCCTGCATGGAGGTGGCTGTTTAGGAGCAGGACAGGAGCGCGCCATGCATAGTAATGAGACGTGCTGCCTGAGCTCCTAATCTTACACGGAGCATGTAAGAATGCAGGGGGAGTGTCTGAGAGCAGAGATGTCAAAATATACACGCCCCCACAATGAAGAACAGCAGAAAGAGGTAAGAAATGAATGAGACCACTCATAGTTGTCCGCATATCCCCACCAACATTCCCCCTCATGTATAACAGCAAGTAATTACAAATAAAAAGAACAAACCCTGCATTTATTTTTATTTTAAAATCTGATTAAAGCTAACTGTAGGTGCACGGGTATGCCCATTGCTTAGGTACGGTTAATGCAGCTTAAATGGCTGAAGAGGATAACAAGGAAGATATATGCAAATGAAGCAGCATAGCAATAATGTATTGGGCAGAGCATTTGCCTTACAAGCAAGCATTCCTGGTTCGAGTCCCACTGCAGCACATTCCATTTTCCATGGCAAAGCACGTTACGACTCATATTTATGTTGCGTAACCCACTAAATAACATATTTTTATGAACTGGAGTACTGTAAATGCACATCTGAGATGTCAGTGACATAATGAATACAGCACTAGTAAGCAGGTTTAAGCACTAGTAAGCGAGCTTAAGCCTGTTTGCACAATGGTATGCAATGCCTACACTGGTTAAGCAATTCTGAAGCTAACTCTCTGTTAGCAGATGTAATGGCAGCTTAGCAGTGCTTACTGTCACACAAACCCACACAAACCTGCGTACAAATGCTCAAAAGTGCCTTAATCACTGTGTATCCAACGGCCCTTATTCTGCCCATCAACAAAATAAACAGCTATGCAGATCTTGAACCCAGGACCGTATACACCATAGTTACAGTAGTTAACCACCAAGCCATTACAGAAGTACGGAAGAATGAGGTAACAGCAAACAAGTCTTCACCATAGTAAAACCAAACTGAACCTGTGAAAGGAATCAGTATACAGACATATGTGCCTTAACCCACTACATAACATAAATATGTGTACCGGAGTACAGCAGTAAGGCCAGAAGTCAGGAGTAATAGTAATAGAGTGTTGAAATCCCCAATAAAACACAAGGACCCCATACAGTGTACGTACACATAAATCACGGATGCCAGGTATACATATAAGGTGTAATGAATAATAACTCAATGCCAAAAAGGAATTATAATGCAAAGTCTAATGTAAGCAATGCTAAACATTGCATAGGCCAGCTTAGGAGGTGTAAGCAATGTGTAGGCCAGCTAACTCAATGTGCCCAGTGTTATACTCTTTTAAACAATGCCAACCGTAGGTAAGCAGGTTTGCCAATAGCCTAGCCTTTTCAAAACCAGCCAATTATGGAAAAGTGTGGGAAATCGGCCCAACCTAAACCCAAGAGGTGGGAATACATCTCATAACTGGTTGTAGCATCCCCTTGCAGGCACAATGGCAGTAAGGGGAGAAGGTCTGTACTTTTGGGCACAGTGCTGGTGCATCCAGGAGTCTAAAGTCATGGCAGGACTCCTTGTCAAAGACCATGATCAGAGACTGCTGCAAGGCCAGTACCAGGGCTCCAAATATAAGGTGGAGGCCTAGGACCTTCTCGCCTCTGACCTCACCAGTGCCACTGGCATACCCCGAACTGGTGAGCAGGTCAGGAATCACTATGCTGACCTGAAGCGACATAAGGGGGACCTCTTGAAGGGGTGGATACAAGAGGCTAGAGAGGCAGGGGATGTTCCAGTTGTGTGTAAGTATCACCCCACTATGTGTGTAATAATTTCCAACTCAGGTATATCATGGATAGGTATGGCTAAATATTCCTCTTATGTCCCCCACAGCTGCAATGTACCGGACTACGAACCAGGAGGCCCACGTCAGTTGCCTGGCGAGATTGCAATGTGAGGCAGGTCAGTAATACTCATGCATTTACTGTCATAGGAAATACAACTAAAAGTAGTAGTAAATTAATTGCCTGTATAAAACCTGTATTGTTCAAGGCAAGTACTGCAAACACTAGAGAATATGGCAGGAAGAGTCTCATATCGTTTGTATGCCAATGAAAGTGTAATAGCCTGACAATAAAGGTCTAACTGCTGGACTGCATGTGCATACTCTGGTATCATATGGTAATGTAGATTCACAATCATGTAATAGTACTTTTGTATTAAGCACTGTTACCCACACTGTGCACCATAAATTGAATGTGTAGTAATTCTGTATATGACGGGTGTAATCCCCAGAGGCCATGTAGTACAACTATGAGACACATAGACAGTAAACAGGGAAAATGCAGACAACAAAACCCGAATAGCACATGCAACTGAGATGTGAACTGTTGCTTTTGTAGCACACACAGCCATGGTTCGAATCCTGCCAGTGGTAATATTCTGCATACAGAATCATACTCCACAACTATACAGATATGTCCAGAATGTCCAGTAAAGTGGCCCACATCTGTTGCCTATCAACCTGTCCCCCTGGGAAATCAGTGGGATGATCCCAGACGTATAGGCAGCAAACAGGAAATACAACTGATTGACACACATCTATGAGAACAAAAGTGTCACACTAGCAACTCTCTGATACCTTATGAGACTAAGAAGCCATGTATGTCCCATTTACACCCCAACTTGTCAAGTTGTGGTCAGAGTGTGTACAGTAACAGAGTGAGATGTATGTGCATAATATTAATGTGGAATCTGGTACTGTGTGTGTGTGAACATTCAGGTAGTGCTAATAAACATTTCTCCCACAGGTCTGTCAGATACCAACACTGTGCCCAGAAATACAAGAATGATACCCAGTATTGGTACTGTTTACACTAGTATTGTATGGCAGTGCGACAGATGCAGTTGCTCTGAATAATGAGGTATCACACATCAATGTCGCCCACACTGTCCACACTGATGTCTAGGAAATCTGTATAAGAGTGTTGTAATACAAGGTCAGAATTCCAAAGCACAAAGGATTAATAAGACAGAAAGCAGATAGGAGATATACAGCAATATCTATATACCAGATACAACTAAGATGGACAGTGTTTAAGTTGTAGTAGACACAGCCATGGTTTGAATCCTGGGAGTGGATGTAGGCTGCATACAGAATCATACCCCACAACTGTACAGATGAGGCCAGAATGTCCAGTATATGGGCCCATATCTGCTGCCTGTCCCCCTGTCCTGGTAAGTCTGTGGGATGATCCCAGTTGTTTAGCCAGCAAACAGGGAATACAAGTGATTGTCAAACACCTGTGAGAGCAAACCTGTCACTGTAGCAGCTCCCGAAACTATTAGGAGAGTAATATTTCATGTATGCCCTATTTATACTCCAGTGTTGTCAAGCAGTGACCAGAGTGTGTACAGTAACAGAGTGAGGTATATGTGCATAATTCTAATGTGTAATCTGTAAGTTTGTGTGGCAAAAGTCAAGCAGTGCTAACAAACATTGCTCCCGCAGGTACGTCGGATACACACACTGTGCTGAGAAATACAGACCATTATAACCGAACTTCTGTCCAAAACACAAAAAGCTTTTTCCACTACAGAAAACTGGATGCACAATAACCATCTTTCCCTCAACTCCAACAAATCTAAAATACTAATTTTTTCCCCTACCAAGGCTTCCTCCTTTGACAAAAACACTTTCAACATCCTAAGCCAAACCAATACTCCCATAGAAGTAGTCCCTTCTGCAAAACTCCTTGGCATTACCATTGATGAGCACCTCAAATTTGATCTCCACATACAACAAAACATAAAAAAAACACCAAAAGTTAGGCATGCTCTACAGGAACAACCACTTTCTTTCAAACTCCACTAGGCACACCTTAGCTACTTCCTACCTCCTTCCCCCTCTCCTTTATGGTGCCCCTCTACTAATTAATCTATTTGCATCCCTCACCTCTAAACTTGAAGCTTGCTATAATAAAATTTCTAAATTTGCCACTAAATCCAAAACCTCAACCCACCATTGCCTTACCCTTCAATCTCTAAACTGGTTATAGCTCCCTAACCACCTCAACTATCTCCAACTAACAACTCCTCATAAATTAATATTCTACCCTGAAAAATGCCCTGCTTTATCCAACATCCTTCCCCCTTACATCCCTAGCCGATCATTGAGATCAGAACACCAAAACCTAATCTCCATTCACAGACCAAAACATTCTGCTGGCCAGCTACTACTATCCTACTCTCTTGGCAAAAAATGGAACTCTCTGCCTCCTTCACTTAGGACTATACCTAACATGGAATTTTTCAAGACCCAACTCCACTCATACCTATCATCCAAATGGAAATGTTCTTGCTTTCACCCTACATGAATTACCTTCTCTCATATCTGCTCTCTGATTTCATTTCTAACTCCCAAAATGTCTAAGCTACCTCTCAGTTGACTGTACAGAGGAAAACATTGCACAAAAAAAAAATTCTAGATCATTTTTAGAACATTTTTTCTTCAGAATCTTTTAGATTGTTTTTAGAACATTTTTAGAACTTTAAATCATTATTTTAGTTTGTTGCACTGTTCTTACTATGTATAATTAATACGAGACACTTCTATTGTACTTTTATTATATTTTTATCTTTCATTTGTAACCTTGATTGTACTGCCTTTGGAGCTTTTCTCCTCGGGCCTCCACTGAAAATGGGTACCTCGTGGCCCAGTGGACTTCCCCGGTAATCAAACTGAAATAAATAAATAAATAAATAAATAAATAAATAAATAAATAACCTGTACTGGTACTGTTCACTTTGGTATTGTAGGGAATTGTGAGTGTTGCATTTTCTCTGTGTAATAAAGTATGATTGAGCACTGTCACCCACACTGTGCTACATAATATAACTGTGTAGGAAAGCATGTATATGTGTGTGTCAGGTCACAAAAGGTGGAAGAAGGCAATATTCTAGATATGTCCTGGCACATTGGCATGTGGTCAACACATGGCCACAGTCTGTGCAGAAAGAGTTGGATAGCTATGCGCACAACATCACCCTGAAATTTGGGAGTATATATAGAAACAGTTAGTGTTAACAAACATTTCCTCCACAGGTATACCAGGTAAGAGGTGTATACTGCAGGTAAAACCAGTTCATGTATAATGATGATGACAGCCATATCACTGTCCAAACTAAGGCTATAGGGTAGTGTAGTAAGACTTGTAAGGTACAGATAACAGCACTGACTAGGAAAGTAATGTGGACTACAGGAATATACTAGTTGTTAATTAACATCTTTCTCCCCCTACCATATCTCCAAAAATAATCAGCATACCCACCCCAATTGGTATGTAATGACACCTATGTTCTGATAATGTCCAATTGTTTGATAAATATTTTAATGGTTCCCATGCATGTGCTGTGTTGAATTATTCCAACATTGGTGGCATGGTGCCATCGATGTACCTGCATGCTGTTCTTATTACCACTGTGGTCCCACATACACATGTGTTCTGTTTGCTATGCAACTGTTCCATATCTGGTGTCTGGGTTAATAGGAATATCTATGCATGCTGTTATACCTAACCCTGGAATGTGCTGACTATTACTAACCCACATATGATGATGACATCTAAACACTATAGCACGCTTGGGAAGACCGGTCCCAGCGGATCCACCTGTCCCACCTCAGCTGGTCGTGGCACTGGGTACCAGCATGTCTGGGGCACAACCCGGGACCTCCCTGTCCATTGGTCATACACCACCTGTGGGTGGAACTGCCTCAGGGGATGGGGCGTGGACAAGCACCTGTCTCCCATTGCCAGGTCAGGGTCATGGTGTGTGGAGAGATCAACGAGCAGTTTGGTGATCTGCTATGGCAGCTCGAGGGCCGAGTGTTGTGACTAGAGGGTCAGCCTGGTTCTGTGAGTCAGCCCCCAGCACAGCCACCTTTGGGGCTGTGAAGTTGCAGTGGTGACTGCCCATGGGTGGGGACCTCAGTCCCACTGTTTCCACTAGGGGGTTCATGGGCTTATGATTTCCTAACATACCTCCCCATCAAGGTGTTTACCCCCCACATGTGTCAAATACCACCCCTGTATGTGTCTTGTTTGTTTTGTCTGTTAACCTACCCAACTCTACCTCCAAATTAAGTGTATATGCACAGCTGTTGCTGTAGAAGAAATGGGCAGCTACGGGCCTTCCCTGCACCCTTCCTGCACATCCCTGGCTAGTTTCCCTACTGTCCTTTCCTCTTTGTACCCCTTTTTCACCACATTCCTATCAACCCCATTTTCTTTTCTTTTAAAGAAATTAGCACGGGGTAAGCAGAAGTAAGCACTTTTAAGCAGCAGTATGTGAGTTTAAGCCTGTTTGCACAGAAGTAATCAATGCCTACACTGGTTAAGCAACTTAGAAGCTAAATCAGTGTAAGAAACTGTAACCGGAAGTTAGCAGTGCTTACCCCCGTGCAAACCTGTGCAAACCTACTTACAACTGCTCAAAAGTGCCTTAATCACTCTGTATTCAACGGCCCTTGTTCTGCCCAGCAACAAAATAAGCAGCCTCTGCGAGGGTCAAACCCAGGACCCTGCAAACCATAGACAAAGTAATTTACCACTAAGCTATGTCAGATATAAATAGCCCTGATGTATTCACAAACATATCATCCAGACCAGTCAGTCAACAGTACAGAGAATGTATTCCAACATTTAGATGTATGTGTGTATAAATGGGTCTACTTTGAATAACCGAACCGCCACTTCACCAACACCCAGAAGATCGAGATGGAACGACCGAACAGGTAGGTGATCGAAAAGGCGATATTCCGACAGCTGAAAGACCGACAACGGCAACGTGTGAGCGTGATCCGGTAAGTGTGCGATAGTGACGGATTTAGGATTGGGGAGCGGACAGGTAAGTGTACGATAGTGAGGGATTTTAGGTTAGGGTGTGGGAAAGGTGAGTGTGCGGTAGTGTCAGACTTAGGGTTCCGGTAAGGTAAGTGTGTGATAGTGACGTAGTGTAGTGTAGGGAAGGGTTGAGTGTGTTAGGGTTAGTATGCGGGTGGAGTGAGTGTGCGATAGTGACGGGCTTAATGTTTTAGGGTGGGTTAAGTGAGTTAGGGTTAGGGTGCAGGTAGGGTAAGTGTGCGATAGTGACGGTGTTGAGGTTTAGGGGTGGGTTAAGTGAGTTAGGGTTAGGGTGCAGGTAGGGTAAGTGTGCGATAGTGACGGTGTTGAGGTTTAGGGGTGGGTTAAGTGAGTTAGGGTTAGGGTGCAGGTTGGGTAAGTGTGCGGTAGTGTTGGACATTAGGGTTAGGGTTTAGGTTAAGGTTAGTGGATATGTTATTGTGCGCAATGTGTAGTTTACGTTTTTTGTGTCGGTGTAATGGTGTTCAGTTTTTTGAGTTGTTGGTGTTTGTTGGTGTTGTGTGTTTTCGGTTGTTTGGGGTCGGTAAATTGTGTGTTGGTGAATCGGAAGTTCAGTTATACAAAGTAGACCCGTATAAATATATTAATATCTAAACAGATACAACATATCTATATATATATATATATATGTATATATATATATATATATATATATATATATATATATATATATATATATAAATATATATATATATATATATATATATATATATATATATATATATATATATATATATGTATATATATATACATACACATACATATATATAAATATATATGAACATATATACATGCAAATGCCTACATTTACATATATATGCCTACATCTATATGTCTAAATATATACAGCAAGTTACATATATGTAAGCAGATATATATATATATATATATATATATATATATATATATATATATATATGTAGGTATATACAGACATAGTTATATTTAAAAAGAACTTAAGAAATTATGTACTTCTGCTAAACCAGAATTCAGTACTCTTACTCTGCTAGTTGTAGTAATACATTCCCTGCAGGAATGCCAGCAGCCTAACCCCTCAACTGTTTTTTTTGTCCTCCATACCTCTCTCAGCTCTTTGTTCTGTTGCTCCCCTCTTCCCCTGTCTTATCAGCCCTAGCATGCCCTGGTGAGCCATTGCTTTCTGCATAGTCCACTATAGGACACCCCCTTTTCCATTGAAATGAGACTAAATTCTACCTAAACCTCTCCACTGAATTCAATATTTAAAAATACAAACTTAAAATAGAAATATAAACTTATTTTAATATCTATCTCCTTTCTGCTCCACAGCTTACACATCTCTGTCCCTCTCTCTTCACCTAATACCTTAGCCCACTCTTCCCACCTTATCTAGGCCACCACCACTTACCCTTCTATTACTTACACTTCACAACTACTGCTCCACTGATAGTCTCTCGCTCCTCTTCTGCTCTCTGGGCTCATCAACCCTGTAGCTACTCTGTACTCTTTCTTCCTTATCCCCCTTCTCTCTCCCTCTTATATTTTATCTATTTCCCTCCTACAATATCTGCGCTCTTCTACTACCTTTCCATCTCCATTGTGTACCTCTCTCTCTCTCTCTCTCATCTATTTACATATCCTGCCCTTTCTCACTCTTTCCCTTTTCCTAGTCTCTGTCCTCTGCTCCCTCTTTGCTCCCTAGTCTGTTCCATTTTCAGACATCACCCCCCCCTATTCAGTTCATTACACTCATCCTCTCTGTTCCCGCCAGTATCCTACTCCTGCTCCTCCCCCTGTCCCATCCTTCCCCAGGAAATGATAAATTCACTCCTTAATCCTAGGCGCCATCTTTAACTTGCCCGTTCTGGCTGTTGTGCATCCTCGGCTGTGAGTGTGTTTCTTATGTAAGTAGAGATTGTATTTATGTGAGCTACTGCATTTTATTGTTAAATCTCCTCTGAACTCCATAGACTAATTTATCCTGCTGTGTTTATACTGTTTTGCCTTGTCCTGTTGCCCACAAATGAGTGTCTAGCCTTCATCTTATGAATTGTTTTGCCTGTGCTGTTGTCGACAAATGAGTATCTTGCATTGCTACAGTTTAACTGTCGCTTTTAGTATTTTACTTCAATTTGAAGGCTGTTATGTGTAACTACTAAACTTTGGGTTGCGACTGCCTTTATCCTTTAAATTGTTTTGCCTTGTCTTGCTGTCAACAAATGAGTATCTTGCACTACCACAGTTAAATTGTTGCTTTCACTATTTTACCTTTACATGAAGGCTGCTATGTGTAACTACTAACTTTCTGATAGCGACTGCCTTCCCAGGTAAGCGCTATCTTAGCTGCTTGTTTGTCTTTTTTCACACCATCACGAAGGATGTAATGTTATATTTATAATTAGCGACTGCCCTATCAGTTAAACGCTATCTTGTCGCTCTATTATTCCACTGTACTACCAAGGCTGTAAAGATAACTTCTAAATGTTCGATAGCGATTGCCTTCTCAGGTAAGTGCTATCTTGGCTGCTTGCTTATCTCACTTTATTCGAATGCTGTGAGATAAACTGCTAATAGGTTTTGATAGCGACTGCCTTCCAAGATAAACGCTGTCTTTCTACTTAAACTAAATTTAGCGTCAGCGTCTCAAGCATGTACTATCTTTTTGTTTTACCAGTTAAGGCCTCCATATTGTGTTAGAAATGCACTGATTATTCAATTTTCCACAACGGCAAAGAGCTGGAGTAATGCTCTATCTTTAAAATGATAAGTCTTACTTAGAAGCTAGAAGCTATAGCGCTCAAATTCTACATGTTATTAGTGTTATCCTACTATTAACTACACATGAGCCACTGCATATGGGAACTAATTAACTGATTGTGGACTACATTGTTATATGTACTCTGATTCTAGTTAGTCCTTTAATTGTAATTGATACCAGCATGTGTTACTTCTAATTTTCCTGACGACAGCCTTTACAAGCATTGTGCTTCCTTCCACGTGCTCTGTGAAATGCTGCTGTGAGACAGTGTATCCGACCTTGCCCTGCCCATATGTCTTATTCTACTAGAAGAATCTGTAAATGTTTATGACATATCTAGCTCTACCAAAGTAACCAAAGTAATCTGTGTATGTTGTGCTCTATTATTTTTTATGTATACTTCATTCCAAATAATGTATTTTTATGCTACCTATGTGTTCTGATATTTTTGCTATACACGTACTCTGCCTTATCCCCCCTGCTAATAACTGCAGATCTGTTTAGTCTTATTGTCCTTCCCACTAGCTACCTCCTTACTTTAAGCACTAGTAGAAGATAAAGTGTAGATTAACTTGCTACTAATGAACATTGTTTTTCACTCTGTCTTTTTCTGTCCTCCAGCTTTCTTGCTCTGAATCTTCCCCCTGTGTCTCTGCCTGGGTGGATAACTGGACCTAACTAAGCTGAACTCCCCATTGCCAAAGCAATACTCCCTGCTGCTTCAACTCCCTTTTTGAGGAAAAGTGTACCTAGAGACTTTAAAAAGAACTTAAGAAAGTATGTACTTCTGCTAAACCAGAATTCTGTACTCTTACTCTGCTAGCTGTAGTAATACATTCCCTGTCAGGAATGCCAGCAGCCTAACCCCTCAACTGTTTTTTTGTCCTCCATACCTCTCTCAGCTCTTTGTTCTGTTGCTCCCCTCTTCCCCTGTCTTATCAGCCCTAGCATGCCCTGGTGAGCCATTGCTTTCTGCATAGTCCACTACAGGGCACCCCCTTTTCCATTGAAATGAGACTAAATTCTACCTAAACCTCTCCACTGAATTCAATATTTAAAAATACAAACTTAAAATAGAAATATAAACTTATTTTAATATCTCTCTCCTTTCTGCTCCACAGCTTACACATCTCTGTCCCTCTCTCTTCACCTAATACCTTAGCCCACTCTTCCCACCTTATCTAGGCCACCACTACTTACCCTTCTATTACTTACACTTCACAACTACTGCTCCACTGATAGTCTCTCGCTCCTCTTCTGCTCTCTGGGCTCTACCTGCTCAGCCCTCTGCGGGCTCACTCCGCTCCCCTACCCTGCCCCCATTTCCCACCCATCCCCCAGTACATCTACATTTATTCCTGCAAAAACCACACCCACTGCTACACTGATCCAATCACTATCCCACTTCCAAAACACACTCTCATTTTTTCCCGCCAAAACCAACTTACAGTCAACTCCCCATTATTATCTTACATAACCAATCCCACTCTATTCCCACTCCCAAACCACACCCCCTCCAACCTAATTGCAACTCTCCATACACTAACTACTACCTAGATAACATCCAGTTCCTATATACATACTATTTCCTACATACCTTACTTCTCTATTTTTATACTACTACACTATTAACTCTTTCCCAACATGCTCTCTAAACACTCCTTCCTCTTCCTTTCACTATTACTACTCCTCACCTTATCTTCTTTCTACCATCTTTCCCAGCCCACAATTTCCATCCACTTCCAACCCTTTCACATAACTAACCCTCACAGCTCACCTTTTCCACATTTATACTCTTATTTCCCCCCATTTATACCCCTCAGAAAACCTCCTCCTTTTTCGACACAAACTTATTTCCTACCATACTTACTCTATCACCATAACTACTAGCAAAGCCCTCCAATTCACAAAAGAACCCAATCTCATCTCCCTGCTAACTACTCACCTAAACTACTCCATACTACATCTGATTAGTGTCCTCATATCTGGAGACATCCATCCTAATCCAGGCCCCACCACCACAACCGCCATAAATAAATCCCTATTATTCACTTCCTTAAATTCCCAAAGTGTAGTAAACAAAGTCCCAAACCTTCACGCTTGGCTCACACACAATAAACCTGACATCCTGACTATTTCTGAAACCTGGCTAAAACCACACATTATGAAATAGTTCCTCCAAACTACTCCATCATAAGAAAAGACAGACCTCACAAAAAAGGCGGAGGAGTAGCCCTTCTATATTCTTCCTCCCTAGTAGTTACTCCCTACAACAAACCTATTCCACACTTCAACAACGCCGAACTTCTCCTTACCCTACTACAAATCAATAATTATAAACACATATGTATAGCTTCCCTTTATATCCCCCCAGGGGATAATATCTCCACACTCGAACTTATCCTTTCCTGGCTATCCAGTAACATTAGTAATGAAACCATAATCCTAGGAGATGTAAACATTAACTGGGCCCTTATCCAGTCTCCTACAAACCCCATTAACATCAACCTCTATAATTTCTCACAACTAATCACTTCAGTAACTCACCCTGCCAAAACCTCCTCCAATGGAAGTATATTGGATTGGATTCTAGTCTCCCATCCTCACTATTTCACCAACAGTGGCACTCTTCCTGACCCACTCGGTGATCACATACCCACCTTTACCAACTGGCTTTCCACTATCCTTCAACGAACCCATAACTATATTACTATCCGTGACCAAAAAAACTTCAACCCAATAACCTTTTCAAACTCATTACAAGCAATTAATTGGAATTGTTTAAAAACACTACCTCTAAACAATGCAGTCTCATACTTCAACTCAACATTCTTAAAATTACTAGACTCCCAAGCTCCCTTACGGACAAAGAGAATTAAAACTAAATCAGCCCCATGGCTCTCCAAATGTACTCTTGCTACCATGAGACAGAGAGACAAAGTCTGGGCATGCTACCAAAAACATAAGATAGCACCACTCCATAACGAATATAAAATGCTCCGAAATAAAGTAAAAAAACTCATTACTTTTGATCATCAAAACTACTTCTCTACACTCCAAAACCATAATAAAAACAACCCTCAAAAATTCTGGAAAGGGATTTCTACTCTCCTCCACCCTAGTAAACCAGATACTCCTACCCCTGACCCAAATGCTCCTGAACTTGATTTAGCCACCCAATTTAACTCTTTCTTTATTGACTCTATCTCCAAATTGACCTCCTCATTCTCCAACACCTCCCTGCTATCCAGTACCCCCCACCCACCCCCACTCTCTCTACTTATTCACCCTACTCCCCCCCCACTAACTCCTCTACCCCTCTTCACACAAACTCTATCCTCATCTCCACCACCCCATAATTCCCCCCCTCCTGACTGCACCCTCTTCTCATTAAATCCTATACCTACATCTACTATAAAGAAACTCCTTCAGAAATTGAAACCATGTACCAATGCTCCTGATAATATCCCTTCTTACTTTCTCAGTATAGCTGCTGATACTCTTGCCTACCCCATTAGCATCTTAATAAACCGCTCCCTACAAGAATGCACAGTTCCCCAAATCTGGAAACAAGCCTTTATTATACCTCTACACAAAGGTGGTAACAATAATAACATTACTAATTTCCGTCCCATAGCCATCCTGTCCCCCATTTAAAAAATCCTAGCAAAATGTGTCCAACTTCAACTTCTTCCTCACCTCCTAGACAACCATCTTATAACTCCCACACAGCACGGTTTCAGACCCAGTCATAGCACTATGACTGCCCTCCTCTCCTTCCTTGAAATTGTAAACAAAGCCCGTGACTCTGGACAAATTGTTTCCACCTTACTTCTTGACCTCTCCAAAGCCTTCGATACTATCTCACACAGCCTGCTCTTAACTAAACTCTCCAAACTTTACCTATCTTCCTCCTCTTTGAACTGGTTCTCTAGTTACCTATCTAACAGAAATCAAGCTGTAAAATGGAAAAAAGCCACCTACTCTTTCCTTAGTACCCCTACAGGAGTTCCACAAGGCTCCATACTGGGTCCTCTTCTCTTCAATATTTTTATTAACGACTTCCACAAATCGATCCCACTCTCTAGCATCATCCAATATGCAGATGATTCAACTATCATCTGTTCTGCCTCTTCTATCGCTACACTACAAAAACTCACTCAAGATGCCTTCTCTTCCACAGAGCAATGGATGCTAAGTAATCATCTAGCTCTCAATGCTACCAAGACCAAACTAATGTTATTTACTCCTTCTAAAGTCACTCCTCCCGACATGAATACATTCTTAATTACTAGTCAAAACAACTCACCTCTTGAAATAGTGTCAGAGACCAAACTACTTGGGGTCCAAAAAGACAACCAACTTAAATTTAACTCCCACCTGCAAATAAACATCAAAAAAACACATCAAAAACTTGGCATGCTTTATAGACAGAATGCCTACCTCACATCTGCTACTAAAATTACTCTCTCTACTTCCTTCCTTATCCCCTCCCTTCTCTATGGCACCCCACTACTAACTAATCTCCAGTCCTTTTTTTAAAAAACAGCTTACCTCCTGCTATAACAAAATCGCAAAATTCGCCACCAGCCATAAGTCCTCCACTCACCACTGTTTATCCCTCCATAAACTTAAATGACTAGAACTTCCCAATCAACTAACTTACACTCAACTAACTCTAGCCCATAAGCTTATTCTAAACCCCTCCCTCTGTCCCTCCCTTTCCTCTGCCTTTAAAATGCACCTACCTAACAGAGTTCTAAGGTCAAATAATCAAAATCTACTAGAAGTGCACAAACCTACTCATCCCCAGGCAAAAACCTTCTTTCCTTCAGCCTCGCTCGTCTCTGGAACTCCCTACCTCCACTCATCCGCACCACCTCGAACCACTCTACCTTCAAAAAGTCTCTTTTCTTACATCTAGCATCACAGTGGGAATGCTCTTGCTCCCACCCTACATAACTAACACTACCTAATATCCTTCAGTACCATATCCTACTTTTATTTAATTTACTTTGTTTGTTCTCTAATCTGTATTAATGTTTACATTTGTTCTACTACTAGTATGTCTCTTCTCAAAGTATTTACTGTTATTACTGATATTCCATAATTGATAAGTTTTACTCTTAGTCTGCCTTCATACTATTAATAACTGTCTGTACCTACATTGTCACTGTCAAATGTTGAATGTACATTTTGTTTTGGAGCTTTTCTCCCCAGGACTCCATTGAAAACGGGTTCTTTATGGCCCAATGGACTATCCTGGTAAACCAACTGCAATAAATAAATAAATAAATACATTTATGTAAGCAGATATATATATATATCTATAGAGGTATATGGACATACATCTGGAACACAGGCCCATATGTGGAAAACTGTTGCCATACACTAAGCAAGACACTGATGTTACAGGATAGTCTGCAACATACCCTTAGGGATTTGAGATTACAAACAAAAATGGATATAGCCATGTATGATAGCACTCAACACACACACACTGCCAGTGAAATATCTGACACAGGACCTATGTGGTGGACAGACAAAACAAGATAGGCACACCTTTGGCCATCAAGAGGATAGGCCCACATTTTAGAGCTATGCAGACAGACTGCATTCCAAGGTAAACTAGTATGTACACACACACCCTGTAACACCAGTACTATTCAAAGCATAGCACAACTCTACTCACACTCTGTCTGTAGTTCTGGAACCTCCTACAAATATGTAGCTGGCCTGAGTGTGCAGGTTCTCCTGTAAGAGGTATTGCTACATTCTGTCTGTAACACTGATGCCCACACACAGGAAGGATGTTCATCACAGAGGAAAGGTAAAGGGACAACCCGCACATGATGTAGGGATTTATGGTAGGTGGATGCCATGACAGTGGTAATTGGGAGTACTACACAGCAAGCTGCATGCAGTTATCAAGTGGAGGACACTGATTGGTGCAGAGGCCATCACCTGATCATGTGCATCACCTACTAAAGCTATGCTGCAATCTATTCAAAGCAGCTCATTCCATTTACTGGAGAGAGAGAGCAAGAGAGAGAGAGGGAGAGAGAAAGAAAGAAAGAAAAAAAAACGTCAAAAAAAAAACCTAATGCAAAGGCATTTATTCAGCATTCATTCATCAAGACATCATTCCCACAACAGGTATGTGAAGTATATATGCATGTAACAGAATGTAGTACCTGGTCCATAATAATGTGATAGATGATGTGGATTGATTTATATTTGCCATCAGGTGTTGTTGTGATGATGTTCAACTGAACAACTGCTATGGACAATAGTGTCTGTCCCTGTGAGTAGTGAGCGATAGCCGTCAACTGCGCAGATCAGCACTGACTGACAAGATGTAAACTATCATAGTGTGTGTTGTGTAATGGGAAGTATGTATAGTACGTGGCCAATAGCTGGTGGTGGAAGTAATGCCATTATGATGGACATGTAGGACCCATGGCCCACCACTGGCAGGATACTCAGGTTAATCTTTAATGTAGCATGCTGGAATGCCATAGGTGTGTAATAGAGTTACCTGCAATCGGGTCCTACATATACCCCCCTAACATCAGGCTGTGTCCATATGTGCCACTTGTCTGTGTTGTAGCAAGGTAGAACAGTGCAGTTGTGCAGGAATGTGTGGAGAGATTGTGGAGCTGATGTCTGAATGTACCCCACATATAGGTATGCATATATATATATATATATATATATATATATATACATTACACATATCTACACATATATACCTATATGCACATGTCTACATATATACAAACACACACAAACATATATGTATGTAAAGACATGTCCCCTTTATTACTACCACAGTGATGCATGCTATGTGCAAGGCACCAGCACACATAGCAAAACACACAGATATCCACAGCTGGCAGTGTGTGCAACATGGACAGGTATGTCACATATTAGTCCCTTGTTGGGACCACATTGCCTCCATCTGTGAAATATGCAATGGGAATATGGAGAAGTATGGCAGGTACACTTGTGGAGGTGGTCAGGGTTGGTAGATATAGAGGACAGTCTACAGGAGTGGTATGTGACCTTATGGAGGGGAAAAACACCCTGGATGGTGTGTGTGGTCTCTGATGTGGATGCACCATGGGCCCCAATATGGGCACAATGGGAGCAAGCCTCCCACCCACTGCTACTCAGAACACAGCAGTCCATGTCCTGAAGGTGCCTGGTCTGGAGGCTGAGCAGGAGGCGCATGTTGGCCCTGTGAATGTGTAATGGGTGCCTCAGACTGATGTAGCACATCCCACATGTGTCTGTGGAGCCTGGTATGGAACAGACCCTAGACCTCACCTCAGGGACAGGAACATGTCTGTGTGTGCCCCGAGGGGGGACAATATCTCCTGGGCTGGTTCCACCTGATGGTATTGCTGGACAAGTACATGAGGAGGACCCAGGTTGGGACACACATGTTATGTGGTCAGGTATCATGGGCAGATGGGTTTGGAGAAGTGGTTCTGCTGGTAATTGAACATATCCATGCTGTTGTGTCACTGTTATAAAACATATGTTGGTAGTAATAGTCTACACAATCCCAGTACATGTCCAACAGCTTGCATACATATTCCCAATAACACAGAATGTCAGATGTGCAGAAATCCCAAAGCAGCCATACCACTGACATATATGGAACCATAGTGGCCCTGACAATGCCATGCAGGTGAATAGTCTGTAACAGGCCAGCAATGATAGTGTCCACAAAGGGGACATTGCTACAATCACATAGCAGAAAGTGTGGTACAATACAATATCTGTCCCACTGGTAGGTAAGCTGTAGCCATACCTAATGAGTTGTGTGGACAGTTTGTTGAAGCTGATATGGTGGGGGGGGGGTGACAGAGATGTGTGTTACGAACTGTGATAACTTTGCTGTGTGAGTTGCTCAGACATGTTTCCATCTTTATGTCTTTCAGCCAAGATGTCACATCCACTGTTGCCCACCTATTCACAAGCAGAGAATGATGTGGTGATATCACACTTGATCCAGCACTACCCAGTGCTGTTTGGCAGGGCTGCACATGAGCAGCAGGAGCGGACTGCCCTGTGGAATGACCTAGACCACAGGTTCCATGATGTTGGACTGCACAACCACAGTTATGAGCAGGTCTGGCATCATTGCAGTGGCCTGCTTCGCAATGCTCATCGGCATGCTGCAGCAGTGCAGGGGATCACCTCACCACAGGGGGGTCAAGCCATCCATCCTCCCCAACACGTGTGGAGGAGCTCCTGGCCAGCCTCATGGCACCTGCCCATATGGCCAGCTGTCAACCACTGGACACCTTTGTGGAGGTGGGTGTCACTCACACACCAGCTGAGGAGCGTGCAGGTAAGGACACAGGGCACAGCAGTAGGCCACTGTTGTGTATACATCAGCATTGGTACAGATAGATCATGCATATCTGACATGTCATAGATATATTGTGTTGCTACATTGTAGTGATAAACAGATGTCCAGATGTGGTAGTATCATGGGAGTGTACCACTGATGTATTGTAATACTGCACCCACCCTGTAGCACTGCCATAGGTGTGACCACTGACATTGCATCTCTCACCTTCTTATGTAGGTCCCTCCGGGATACCACCAAGGCAGCAGCCTGTAGATGGTGAGTATGTTTTATGTAGATGCTTGCCAACACACTGGGCATGTAATGGCAATGGTATATTACATGCACACATCTAACATGCCTACCCTGAATGCATGCTGTACATATAAATGTATTGTTGCTGTGAAATGCACAGTCTCACAGGGGTGGCCATGATGGGGTATTGGAAGCATATGTCAGACACCTGCATGATAGCTAACATTCTGTCATTGCAGAATGAGTCCACAGGGAGCCACATACTGGTGGTAGATATGGCCTAAAGTAGGGACATATTCGGAACAACATCCATATACATTGCAACACCAGTGTATATACTTGTAGGACAATGGCAACTGCTGCAGAGATTCACTATGGCATAAGGCATTACAGTAGTCCACATTATCAGCTGGGTCAAGGCTGCAACATGTGGTGTTCAGTGTATAGGACACTGCAAAGTTACACACATGTTTAGGGCTTACTTGTCATGCATCTGCATAAAAACTAAAGGAGGGGTGGGGTATCAGCATGACACACCAGTGCACTGCAGCAGGGATCCTAAGGATGCTAGGAATGGCTCTATCTGCACATAGTCAGGTTCAGGACTTGTGGCAACCATAACCCTACCCACACAGCAATAGTGATGGCAGTGTGTGAACACCATGGGATTTGTACATGACTAGACCTTGCAATCATGCAGAATAGGGGGACATGTGTAGGGCAGACTGAACATGCACTGGCAAATGCAGATGGATCACGCTGGTATACCCCTGCCAGGAGTAGTGACTACTGTAATACACACAACAAGAGGTGCGATAAACCGTCATGATAAGGGTGTGCACACATATGTTCATACAGTGTGTATGCAGTGCGGTCAGCAGCCTCACACCTAACACAATCTGTTGACACTGCTTGTGAAAGTACAGGACATATGTCACATGTTGGGCTCGTGTACTGCTAAGATATGCAGTGATGTTGTCCCATGGCAGATCAAGAATGTGTGTGTCAAATCAATAAAGGTGTGTACACCCCCCATAGCCATAGTATGCTCTGATGGTTGTCAGTGTAAGAGTATTGGAGTGATCATACATGGTCTGTTGATTTTGACAGCTGTAAATCAGGCTTCAGGCATTCACCAATGACAACTGACCACATATCATCCCAGGTATGTGTTGCTGAAAAACAGAGGGGCTGTGAGAAGTAAAGCTGACATAACTGACACAGTACTACACATTCCGTAATGGGTTGTACACCTGTGAGTTGTGGTGCCACAGTACATGGCAGGGTACAGAACAGGTGCACAGCAATACTGTGTACATGGGTGCATTGGTATCCAGGGGAAGGGGTATTACCTAGTGACACAGCACATTCATCACACACATGTACACTGTTTCTAGCATGGATTGACTATAGCTGAACTGCATGCTGTTCTGTACCATATGTTCTGCATGTTGACAGATGGGTAATAGAAGGACTATGTGCACTACCATTGTGCAACCTCACCTGTATATGTGTGTGTGAGTGTGTGTGTGTGTGTGTGTGTGTGTGTGTGTGTGTGTGTGTGTGTGTGTATGTGTGTGTGCATCCTGGTGGTTAGTTAGTTTGTCTGCAGGGTCACTCTGATGAAGTTGAGGGAGGTAGATGCATGTAGAATGTGTGTGTGTATGTGTGTGTTTGTGTGGATGGCCATGTATGCATGTGCGATTGTGGGGTATTCATACGGCTGTACCTCCTTTTGGGACCATGCAGTACATGGGCATGGAGTGCCACATTACACACCAGGAATAGCTGTCATGTGTATAATCACAGGACAGCAAATAGTATAATATGGTCTGCAGCATGGAACAGACATTCAGAGGGAAGGTAGACACCAGGTACACCCTTAATATCACAGTCAGCAGAAAGGTCACCTACAACCCATGTATGCAGCACTACAGATGCATTCAAGAAATACTAGTCAACACCAGGGAGTGTATGTAAATATTACAGTTGTCACATGATAGGCAGAAAGTGCAGCATATCTGGCATTTACTGAGCATTACATACACATGACACACCGGTGCAAGATATTATGGATACAACAAAGTAGCCCACACATTTAGGGGCCATGCACATCATGTCTGGACATACAGAGAGTGCATACCAAATGACAGCAGTGAGGCCACCACTACACACAGGTCAGGCAGGTAAAGTAGCAACAGGCCTTGTGTTCTGTCTGCTTGTGTGGGCATTTAGAGGACTGAGATGTTAATGAGCGGTATTAATGTGTGTATGTTAACAAGTGTGATGCAGGATGGGGTAACACATGGACATACATGTGGGACTGTCCATAAAGCCATGGACAGGTAGGTATTATGGAGGTGTGTGTGTGTGTGTGTGTATGTGCGTGTGTGTGTGTGTGTGTGTGTGTGTGTGTGTGTGTGTGTGTGTGTGTGTGTGTGTGTGTGTGTGTGTGTGTGTGTGTGTGTGTGTGTGTGTGTGTACTGTTAGGCAATGCTGTACAGGTTTTAAAGTGATTTTATTGTTTCCTCCATAGGTGGCAAGGTGAGTCAGGGTCCCTCCTGCATGCAGTCTGATCTTGGTGTCCATACTGACACCGAAAATGATGATAGTACTGTTGAGGCACAGGTGGGGTTGTCAGGGGCCGACACTGCGCCAACACTGACATCCCCTTTTAGCCATCTCAAACCCACACAAAGTTTCAGTGTCTACACATACCCCATCACCAGTGGCCATAATGGAGGAACAGTTGGCATTTTGTGGCAGTGCACAAGGAAGTGTGGCAACCATGCCTACTGTGTCCGGTCACAGCAGGTATAGCCAGATGTCTGGCGAGGCATCACATAGGCAGATGTCCCAGGGTGCTCATAGTAGGGCCACTGGACATCATGCACCTGGCATAGGCAACATAGCTGGTACCAGCAGGCAGATGTTTCAGGCTGTCATGGTGGTGCAGGCACATATAGAACATTATACAAGACAGAGTCTGAGGCTGCAGAGGGCTGCTCTCACATCTGTAAGCGACAACCTCCATGAACTGTTGGGTGCCATCCGTGCTTATACCGAGCACATGTATAGATGGCATGATGAGATGATGGCCCTCATCGGCCTTGGTGTGTCCGTGCTTCAATGTGTGGTGAAGATGCGGCAACACGCGTGTGGATGTGGGACAGCAACATCAACAGCTGGCAGTCAATGTGGACATACTAGGACAACAAGGGGCTCCCTTAGTGGCAGTAGAAGCCCCAGCAGTGCGGGGGTTGTGCTATCCACATCACAGCAGGTCACATGCACATGGTCCTGGTCAGTCCCAGGAGGGACCTGGTTACCAGCAGACAATTGTCATCAGCAGGTGAGAGTAGCACATCGAGGCCTGTACCTGGCCATGCCTGTGGAACCCCTGGCAGGCACAGTCCATGTGTCCATGGCTGGAGACAGTGAACTGCACCCCCTGTCAGGTATGGTCTGCAGCTGTCCATAAACACCTGTGTAGGTCAGTCACATAGCAGAACTGTGTGCATGCATATTCACACACTATGCAAACACACCTAGGGCAACCCCATACCTACACATACCACATCACCTCACCTAGCTCTCCCCAGTACACCCCTCACCCACACACTTGATGTCAAATGTATGGCCCACCCTCGGCCTCTGGCAACCCAACATCACATCCTGTGCATATGATGATATCTGTGCCACATCCCTATCATCCATGTTATTAATGCAGGGGCAGGCTGATATGGTTCTGATGCACATGGTGACTGCACTACAGTGTACCATAGTACTACAGTGTAACATGTTGTAGGGAGTAGAGTGTAATGCATATATGGCAGGTAGTGTAGCCGTCCAGAAATGATGCCTTATAGCTGTTAGTAACACTAGTTGGATGTGGTCTCTATATTCTTATCCATGTGTGTTGTAGGTGTACATGTGTCAGCGCTAGGATGCCCTGTGCATATGCTGATACCTGTGCCACATCCCCTGTCAACCATACCATCAGTGCAGGGATTACTGATATGGTTCTAATGCACATGATAACTGCACTGCAGTGTACTACAGTACTTCAGTGTAACATGATGTAGGGAGTAGAGTGTAATGCATATATGGCAGGTAGTGTAGCCATCCAGCAATGATGCCTTATAGCTGCTAGTAACACTGGTTGTATGTGGTCTCTATAATATTATCCATTTGTGTTGTAGGTGTACATGTGTCAGCATGAGGATGGTCTGCAGTCATATTCCACAATGGGGTATGTCACTGTGGTGACACCATGGATGTGACATATCTGGGATACAGTTGAACACATGTCACAGGTTACTAAACCGGTTATTGTCTGTGCCATATGGACAGGTGGCCCACTGCGGCATGTATACCCTGCAACCTAATGTAGACCCATCCACAAACATGCACACTGTTGCTTGGCAACACTGGGAGTAGGGCCCAACCTAGCTATGTAGTGATACTGAAGTGTGTGGCTTACATTGCACACACCACACAGCATTTAGGATGAGGTGTGTCCCAGGTTACATGTTACATGCAGGACATGCCCAGACATGTACAGTATGCTAATGGGGGATGTGATAGGTGTATTTGGACAATATGTAGTGTGACATACCATCATATATACATTTACAGACACATAACAGCCAGACACACATACAAGATACCAGGGCCTATCACTGCTAACTAACCTGACCGTGTGTCCAATGTGTTGCAGGTGGGCTGCACACATCACATGCATAACTGGTTTAGATTGTGGTAACAGTTACCTGTATGGTTGATGGGGACAGTGGTAACCATAACGTGGTACATGGGACATATACCAGGTATACCTTGGTGTAATGACGGTGCGCACAGCACCCACAACCCCCAGTGGATATTGTACTCCCTGAAACCCATGATGACACTCTGCCATACCCACCATCACACATTAGCTGCTACTGTGATAAAACCCATAGTATACCCCAACAGTGGTATTACAGGGATATGCATCTCATGCACATGCCACATACATAGTAGGGTGTTGCATTGTCATGCCTCACCTATGGGCAGCAACAACACTACCTGTACTACTGTGTGGCAATGGGTATTGTAATAGGCGTATGTGGCCTTGGAATGCTGTCCCCTACAGATATTTGGACATGCACAACTACACACATGCCAGAATACAATGGGTATCCAATGCCTATCACCCCATTTGTAAAACACTTTTGCACTGGTACTGCAAGGCTCATGTAGCTGGTATGGGGGGAGCTTAACAGGGTACATGTAATGTCCCATACAGCAGCAGCCACAACTTAATATGGCAATGGGTGTTGCATTGGTTGTGAAGGCCCTTGTGGAATTTCCAAGTACAGGTGTGCTAACACACAGACACTGCTATACTCAGTCATGCACACATACACATGTGTCAGTACAGGAGTGCATCCTTGCAGGTGGTCATAGCTGTGTACCTAGCTATTGTCCAAGGGGAGATGGGCTGTGTAGGGGTTGTCTGTACATTGTTATCCTGCCACCTGCCAGGTGGCAGCAAGCATCCATCGACAGACACTACTGTCTTGACCCTCAGGGTGTGAATGACATGCATCAGCCAATCCTCAAGGAGCCTCCTGCACATGGCCAGTGAGGTGATCAAGTTGACATGTACGCAATATGCATTACAACACATGGTTATTGTCTGTGATGGCGACCTGTACCCAAGCATGTTTGGTTGACTGTGGTAGTGTAGTGGAGGTACCTGTGGCATGTGGTGTGTACAGGGTGACATCTTCTATATGTGTCACTTCTTACACAGCTGGGCAGACATGTCAGTGTCAATCAAGCTTAGGTTGCCTGTACATATCCCAGCTGGATACCTGCCATCTGCACATCTGTACAGGGACTGACAGTCATCAGCTTGGCAAGTAGCTATGCAGTAGCATGAGTGTGTTGACAGATAAATGTCTGACAACAATATGTATGCCATAACCACATGTCAGAAGCCCTCAGTAACATGTGCTGTACAGATGGTAGTCTACAGTAATATTCCACATGATTGATCATTACCCAGTAAGGGGTATATACTGTGACACAGCTCACACACCAGGGATACAACAGGGAGGCCTCAGAGTCCAGCTATGCCTGCAGGTGTGCCTGTTGTCAGTACTACATTTAGCACTCTGCTCTTGCCTGGGTAAGCACTGTCAACGGTGGTACTGCCATGATACACTACATGCCAGTGTGACAGGACGTACCCTGGGCTACTACCCATGTATGTAACACATTCACATGGATAACACTGCTGCACAGGCCTCATATATATCTGTGTCCCACACATGACACTCACACCCCTTGCTACCATAATGACAGCACATAGGCACATGTATTGTACATGGCATTACATAGACTTATTACAGATGTCATTACCCTGCTATGTTATCAGACTGGGTAGTGTAACCTGGTTACCAGGGCTAAGCCATGCTTAGCAAGTCTCAACATTGCTGCAATATAACAGCTGAGCTGATTTGCACACTGGTAAGGGAAGCCTACACTGTGTAAGTGCCCGTACATTTACCCATAGCTTAACACTGTTTAGCTTAGTGCAAACCTATGCAAATGCACTTAAAGCTGCTCAAAACTGCCTTAACCACACTGTATCTGACAGCCTTTGTTATGCTCAGCAAAAAATGACCAGCCCTTGAAGGTCTTGAACCCAGGGCCCTGTACACTAAAGTCACAACCCTTACCCACTACATCATGACCACTGTGAAGACAGCTTTTGTTTTATCAATATAGCTGTTAATACACATATTGAGTAGTATTGAACAATTGCCTTTACTTCCTAAATTGTGTAGTCCTTTTTATTAATATGACTGTTGCATCACATATATTGTTTTATCATAATGTACACATAGCAGATACATATGGTGAGATACATCTGGGAGGGTATACACAACCGTGAGGTTTACAGATGACAGGAATATGGTTATATACATATAATAGGTCTATATATTTCTACATGTAAATACACATGTATACTCATACATATGTCTCTATACACTTCTGTATAGTGCAGCATATATATGGCCATGTGCACATCTCTTCGTATGTGTGTATATATATATATATATATATATATATATATATATATATATATATATATTGTCTCTATATGTCTACATGCAAATACATATGTATACTCATACCACCACACACTGCCCAGTCTGCAGATTACCATACAGATGGGGGTTTCCTCATAAACATAGCAATGACATTACAGGTATTAAAACATGTAGGACAGCCATATCCACATACACCCTGTTAAACCACCATTACTCCAATCACAGTATAGCAGCACTTACAGTCTGTATCCATGTCAGGCACATCCCCCTCCTGTGTGTTTGCCTATTTCCACAGTGTATGTTCTTAGAGGTAAATCCCCAATCCATCTGTGATGCTGTTTGCCAGATCTAGTTCCTGCTCACAGTGCATGAAAAGGCTCAGCACCAACATGATGTTCCTAGATATTGGAGTGTGTTTCCATACAATTGGCTATGGGATTGTTACCACAGCGGTTCCACATACAATCAGCTAGAGGAGGGCTGCAATTCATGCAGAGGTGATCAGCTGATCATGAGCATCACTTACAATACACATGCTGCTACCTAAGCAAAGCAGGTGCAGGTCTCCACATCCACCAGAGAGGGAGTGAGAGAGGCAGACAAAGGCAAGGTAAAGTCAGGGAGGGGTGGGAGAGTAAAACGTAAGCATGTTTGTGTCACACATCTACCAGTACAGGTTATCAAACCCCTGATGACTATGTAGTGCTATCACATTTCTATGCAGATATCGGATGCGCCACATAGGTTACATGTTGAGGAGCCCTCAAAACATATATGTGATGGTGAGTGGCATCTGCAACAGGGCTATGGTAGCTATACGGTAGGTGTTGTTACCTTGCCTGTCTGCATGAACAGGTGCCAGTATCAACACAGCCAAATTCTCACAGGGATGCACATGGCAAGGCCAGGAATACAAGTATTCACTAATGAGATTGCCACAACACATTACTGTGCATGTATCACATGCAACACAGGGGTCATGCAGAGGTTATATGGGCAAAGGGTATTTGGAGGTGTCTGACATCAGACAGCATGCTTCAGTATGCCAACGTGGGTTGTAGTGAGTTTTAATGTGATCATACAACACACACACACACACACACACACACACACACACACACACACACACACACACACACACACACAGGGTGCCAATACTGACATGCATGGGTGCATTGCTTCATGGGTGTGTAGTGGTCGACTGTACCAGACAGCTATACAAGGCTAGGTGATGGGTATACCTTGGCATCAGCTCACATGACAATGGTCTGCATTGTGGCTCAGGGGTGTAGTTTCTGGATTTGCCCACACAGGTGGGTATTGTATTCACCATCCAATCACCTGGGTGACTATTGTGTGTGGCCAATGCTGTGCATTACTTGCCAAGTATGTGTTCCTTAATCCATGACATGGACGGTGTCTAGGATGTGTATACCTCCCACATGCATACATAGTGATATGTGAAACTTTATCTGGGGTGTATGGTCCATTTTGTGTACACAGATTATCATCAGATGTGCCAGTCTTGGCCTCATGTGGCAGGAACTGGTAATGGACAGCAGGTTTACCCTGCACCTACATTGATAGCATGATACTGGCATTCCCTGGTGTCAGTGGCATCTGTCCATACAGGTCATGTTTTCAGGCATGGTATGTCCTTTGTGGGTCACATTTGATGGCACCACAGGTGTTGCAGTTGTCCAGTGGTGAACATGGGGAAGGTGCACTGTCGGCATGCACATGCCTATTGGACAGATGGACAGGGTGCCATGCCTTCTGTAGCCCACTGCAATCACACCATAGTTACTATCAGTGGGCAATATGCAAGATACTACCAGCATAGCGGCTGTTGCCTAGGCAAGTGTGTGTGTGTGTGTATGTGGCATGGGTTGAAAGTGTTCAGTGGGTAATACTACGGTTGCTAACTTTGTTTGCCTGGCCTTGATGTCACATGTATGGGTATGGATTTGCACCCCAGCTTCTTGGATATTTCACATCTGTTATCCCTGTACAGTGCACATTGTGATACATACTAGGGCCACCATATACGAAATTTGCAAAACCCACTACACATTGAGCCCAGTTGTTACACACTCACAACCCCCTCCCATAGGACACAAGTTACAAATGCACACACACACACACACACACACACACACACACACACACACACACACACACACACACACACACACACACACACACACACGTGTCATGTCTGGGATTAGAACTCCTACATAACTAGTTTATTACACTATAGTACTACATAGTTATAGGACACACCATGGAGATTAGTTGAGTACTCCTTCCCCAAAGGTGTATTTCACATTGGATGACATCAGCAGGATTGCCAAAGTAGGGCATTTGAATTGTAGTGAATGTGGCTAGGCTAAAATGCATTACTCCCTACACAGACATTGAAACGCACACAAAACATCCACAACTGACATGTGTGTGTGTGTGTGTAGAACCCCACCATACTTCTATATCACACTACAGCATAAAGCTGTTGTAGGAAGCACCATGAGGATTACTGGAGAACTCTTTTTCCAAAACTGTATTTCAAAATGAATTACATCAGCAGGATTGCCAACGTAGGGCATTTCAATAGTAGTGAGTGTGGCTAGGCTAAAATGCATTGCTCCCTACACAGACATTGAAACACACACAAAACATCCACAACCAACATGTGTGGGAATAGAACCCCTACCAGAGTTCTATATCACACTACAGCATGAAGCTGTTATAGGATGCTCCACGGGGATTACTGGAGTACACCTTCCCCAAAGGTGTATTTCACAATGAATGACATCAGCAGGATTGCCAAAGTAGGGCATTTGAATTGTAGTGAGTGTGGCTAGGCTAATAAGCATTTCTCCCTACACTGACATTGAAACACACACACACACACACACACACACACACACACACACACACACACACACACACACACACACACACACACACACACACACACACACATTTGCCATGTCTGGGATTAGAACTCTTACCTAACTAGTTAATCATATTATAGCAATATGCAGTTAGAGGATGCCACAGAGATTACTGGGCTACAGTGTATGACATCAGCAGCCTTGAGAAAGTAGGTTAATTGAATTGTAGTGAGTGTGACTAGCCTAAAAAGCATTGCTCTTTACACAGACAGTGACACACACACACACACACACACACACACACACACACACACACACACACACACACACACACACACACACACACACACACACAGTTGCCATGTCTGAGATAAGAACTTCTACCTAACTACTTTATTACACTACAGCAGTATGCAGGTATAGGATCCACCATGAAGATTACTGGGCTACAGCTTTCCAAATGATGTATTTCATAGTGTATAACATCAGCAGTCTTGACAAAGTAGGTAATTTGAATTGTAGTGAGTGTGACACACACACACACACACACACACACACACACACACACACACACACACACACACACACACACACACACACACACACACACACACACACACACACACACACACACACACACACACACACACACATATACACACACACTTGCCATATCTTGGATTAGAACTCCTACCTAACTAGTTTATAACACTACAGCATTACGCTGTTATAGGAAGCTACATGTAGATTACTAGCCTACACTTTTCACAAGGGTGTCTTTTAAAGTGGATGCCCTCAGCAGGCTTGTCATAGTATGGTTATGTGGAGGGCAGTGTGTGTGCACAGGCCATAACCCATTCATCTAGAGGTTGACACACCACATGCAGGCACATGCAGGGTTATATTCCACAGGTACATGTATACAGCTGCTAGATGACTACTTCCTTGTACAGTCATTTTGCACAGCTAGCACTTGCATCACATAGTCCATCATGCTGACAGATACCAGTGGCTAAGATCTACAGTGAGTAACATCCAAACCTCATGTGGTTGTAGCCATTTGGCTATGTGTTGGGTGGAACAGGCCTCATAATGGATGGCCCCTTGTGACAGTCACTCTCTTCCACACATCTGTGTATGTCTACTTTTGGCTTATTATAGTGTGTTGCCCTTGGATATATGCCCGTATTCCTATTGAGTGTGTGTGCAAAGCATGAGTGCTGTTTGCAGACATGGCCTTCATTTGTTTAAGTGCATGAGCATGCCCAGTATAACCTTTCGGTATGTTGTTGGCTGACATTGCCTTCATTTCTCTGCCTGACATTGCCTTCATTTTTCTAAGTGTGTGAGGATGCCCAGTATGCCTTTCTGTATTGAATGTGTGGATCGATTCCAGGCAGTTTGTACTGCAGTGCAGACCTTTGTGTTGTACATCTACATGTAGCACACTGTTTATGCAGGGTATCCGTCAATCATTTGGCAATATGGGGACAAACTGTGCAGGGGATAGTGTGTACTATAGGTGATTGTGTCTGTGCTACTTCAGCTGCATGGTACTGCTGTTAGCAGAGATATTCAGACATGTGTACTGTTATACACAGTGATGTTTTCTGTCCTCATGTACTGTCAGGTGGACATTCTTGCTTACAGTGATGACTTGGGGGACAAGGGTGACTGCAGCTGTGCCCAGTATTGTGGGCAGACACCTACGTATTCATGGTAAGTTATGCCATTCTGGAGGGGGAGCTGCATACACTTGGTGCTGGGTTTGTGTATCCAGTTCAGCACCTTGGTACAGTGCTGGCAGATGATCCTGTACTTGTCCGCCCATCAACATGGCAGTATGGCCTTATCTTGCTGTGACAATGCCTCATAGCTGTATAGATTTGTACATGTTAGCAAGAGGGAGGGGCCATGGCTCAGAACATTTATCCTATTGTGGTGTAGGGGCAGGTGTGTAGCCACCTATTTATGTGTTTGCAGCCAGGGATAGTATGCACACAGCTTGATGTCGGACCTTGCACATTCCATGCTGCCCATGCTCCCACACTCCCCTTTGTTATTCTAACCTCTTCAATACATTATGCATACATTCTCTGATATTTTCCCTAAGGGTATCACCACATCACAGGTGTGTGTTAGTGTTGGTCCACAGTTTATGCAGTGGGACATGGTGGACATGTTACTGTGGTTTGTCCACATGGTCTTGCATATGGCTTACATGGAGTGTGTTATGTTGTTATTTGGGTGTCCATAACATAACATGCATTGGCAGTATGTGTGAGACATGGGCCTTTGGCAGGTGCCTGTGGGGCTTTAGGTGTTGATGCAGGCCAGATGTGGCAGACTGTTGCATTCTGTCAGTCCTACAGTCCCAGACCATCATACACTATATTCCCCTGGGGTGACAGGGTAGATGTGATAGTTGTTCATGCCAATACCTTCTATCAGTCTTGATCAAGTGGTGTGGATAATGGCAGGGTGCTACCTACAGCTAGGGATGCACCTGCATGGGACACCTGCACTGCATGCTGCAGTCTTCCGCTATTGCCATATACAGGTGGGGTAGTACTGTACTCATTCCCCACAGCAGGGATATTACCAGAGAGGTGCCTGTGGGTGGTGTTTGCATGGCTGGGTGCATGTGTGCTATGGACACTACTTGCATCTGACACACAGATATGCATGGGGAATTACAGTATGCTGCCATGTGGAGGTACATCAGCTGATTCCCAATACATCAGTCCTACCTCCTTTGTGGTCTGCAGGTGTTCAGGCAGACATCACCGGTATCCCCTACTACAGGTCCTGTTATTATGATGCATACCTATATGTACAAATCCAAGGGTGTCACCATTTCACAGTGATACAATATATACTGTATGTCTGGCATACTTTCCCTTGTGTACTGCTTGTATATCTAGCCCAACAGCCATGCCATGTCAGTCTTTCAGATGGTGACACATTTACAATGGCTTACTGCTAGCATGTGTTATACTGGAGGGGGTTGTCTTTGACACTGCAGTCGTGAGGGCTTGTCCCTGTTATCAGCAGTAGTGGGCAATGGACACCAGGTCTTACCTCAACATGCACACATACTGACCACTCACACACATTATGAAACACACACCATCTTAACACACACAGACCTGCATATTGTGCAAATGCTACAACCTATGCTGCTACCTTGGCCACCTCTGGCCATCTGTGCTCCACTCATATTACACCTACTCATACATATTACTACATTTCTACACAGGATTGGGGGCTCACACCTGAGGGTCACTACATTTCTACACTGGAGTGGGAGAAGTGGCAGACCTGTCTGTTTCCACATGTCTACATAGGCGTGGTGGGGTGGCACTCCTAACTGTTACTACATTTCTACCTAGGATTGTTGGGGGACACACCTGATTGTTTTTACATGTCTACACAGGTTTGGGGGGGCAAACCTGACTGTTACTACATTTCTACACAGGATTGGTGGGGCACAACTGACTGTTTCTACATGTCTACATGGGAGTTGTGGGGGCACACTTGACTGTTACTACTTTTCTACATAGGGTTGTGGGGGACACACCTGACTGTTTTACATTTCTACACAGGATTGGGGGGGGGCACACCAGACTTTTACTACATTTCTACACAAGATTGGGGGGGGCACACCTGACTGTTTCTACATATCTACATAGGATGGGGTGGCACACCTGGCACATGCACACATTTGCTATGACTGTACTGGTATATCAGGTACTCCATTTCATTCTGTATTCTAACCTATCATACCGACTAGAGGCATATCAGTGTACTACAGGTCTTAGTTTGGTTGCCCTACATATTAGTGTCTAACTTCCTACCCTTCAGAACTAACATCCCACTGCCTGACCTGCTGTAGTCTGTCTGTTTAGGCCTGGGGGGTTACCCATAGGCATCACTCAGAGGTCTAGGCTCTGTTTAGGTTTATCTACACCTGTCCTGCTGGCTGAGACTGTTGTTGGGTATGTGAACCTCCCTGACTGGCATTTGTGAGTCATATGAACACACATGTCACCCACCACATTTCCCCCAGTGGGTTTTGTCACCCTGTGTAGTACTGGCTATTATGGTGACTCCAATAGGTGTTACAGATATCATGGTGCCACTATGGGTGTGTACTAACTGCTGCCATAACATTCAGCCACCCAATTCCCTTACATGCCCACATCCATACCATAGATACAGGTAATGACACATTCTACTCCATTTGGCAATTGGTAGGTTGATTGACTTACCTTGTGGGTGTGCCAGGATTGAGGATGGTGCTGGAGGACTGCCTATGTCAGATGCACATAGTACACTCCCTATACATGATTGAGCACATGTAGTGTCATGTTTGGCATCCCTTTTACTGTATGTGCAAGTCAGAGAGAGGTGTCATTCCCTGGGTCCCTACTGTGTCAGTGTATGTGCTATGCATTGTCTCTTTGCCACGGCCTGGGCATACTGGGCATGCCATTCATCTGCCTACTGGGGCAGGCTCAGGTTGTTCCTCCTCCGTGTCACTCTGTGTCTGTGCAAACCTTGGCATTGGTGGGGGGGATGTGTGGCCCTCCCCCATGCTGTTCCTGCTGCAGCTGTTTCCTCTGGATCATATTTTGAGGAATGGCACATACCATAGCAATTTGGGTACATGTAGCTGGTGAGTACTGCAAGGCTCCACTGGCTGTGTACAGACAATGTAACAGTGACTTGAGCATCCCAAACACATGCTCTATTATAAGTCTGGTCTGTGTGTGTGTGCCTCACTATGGCATTCTTGTTCAGGTGTGTGTGCATTTCTGATGGGTGTCATCAGCCACAGCTCCAGTGTGTAGCTAGCATCCCCCACTAGGTGATCATAAGGGATGTCCCCATTGGCAAATCTCTGGTACAGCTGCATCAGATGCCAAATGTAGGAATTATGATAGCTTCCAGGGCAGCCAGCACACACATTCATTAAAATGCCCTGGGCATCGCGCATGACCTGGCAGTTGATTGAGGGGAGGCCCCTGCGGTTGATGTAGGCCCTACCCTGATCACCGGGTGGTGCTTTGATGCATATGTGAGTGTAGTCTGCAGCACCCTCTACCTCAGGGTATTCTGCTATTTGATGAAAGAGAAGCCTATTGCTGGCCAATACCTCATGGGTGTTGAGGAAATATATGTGCTCACTGGCATGTGCTGACATGGTATCCAGGAACTGGTGGAATACTCTGGATGCTGATGCCTGTGAGATCCCCATGATATCCCCAGTTGAGCTTTGGGAGGCACTTGTGGCTAGTATTCCTAGGCCTACACATACCTTGGTATCCACTGGAATGGGTTCCCCTCGGTCAGTTCAGTGTGTCAGGCGTGGCCAGCACAGCTCAACAATTTGCTGTAGGAATTCCATTGCCACCCTATAGCACTCCACTATCTCCAGTTCATGTAGCCCCCGGTAGGTTCCCTGGGTCTGTACACTATTCTCGGTCTCCTCACTGTGGGTTGATCAGCAGCATTCACATCCTCACCACTCTCAGTCTCTTGCACATGTTGTTCTATGTTGCCTGTTGCAGCACCTATAATTTTGTAGTTTTGTTTGTTAAAAGTTTCCCACTTGAATACACTGGTGGTGTAGAGTATGGGGAAAACCAGAGGAGAAGGTCTTTGCATAGTTTATAGCAGTGTTCTGGGCTGGGCTGGTCTGCTGCCTGTGTAATTGGCTGATTCCGATACATTTCACCTGCCAGCTATGCTAGTTCTCCTTGATTACCTTCCTACTGCTGTTTTCCCTTCCCATTACCTTCCTGTTTAAGCCCAGGGGTGCGCCGTGCAAACAGAGTGCTCAAATGTGCACAGTGCTGCTATTTCCTGGTTTAACTTTTTTTTTCTTCCTTTAAAAGCCGGTGCATGGCACGTACACCTGCTTAGGCAATGTAAAGAGTGCTAGGCAGATTCAGACACACCCCATAGCTTAGCTGTGCTAAGCTAGGAGCAAACCTGAGCCACAGGGCTCCAATCCGCTTACAGTATGCCTGACACCCCCCACCAATGATGTCAGCTAACTCCTAAGCTTGCACCAAGCTATTCCTACTCTTACACTGTTGGGACCTGACTAGCATGCTGGGGAAAACTGGGATTCACTATCATTCCCCTCATTTGCATAGGATTGCCTGCTAATGCATAGTTACATGTCTCACACTGAGCCTCCCCCCTTAGCAACCACTACTCATTAGCCATGTTGTCTTCTGCCTGCCATTGACTTTCATGGTGGAATAGTGATTTTAGTTAGAATGCTTATTTTAGGTTTATTTTATTATTTTCCCCCGATCCCATTTGTGCGCCGCTGCCCTATGCTTAAACAGCCGAGATCGGCAAAAAAAAAATAAAAGTTGTTTTTTTAATTTGTTAGGCTGTTTGCAATGCCAGTGGCCTTATACTTGGCCATTGGCATGTTTCCTGACTGATATGCAACCGTTATTAGGAGCTGTCACAGCTCTGTTTTGGATTTTGCAGAAATGTACTCGGTTACTAACTGAGTACATTTCTGCAGATTGCACTAGTCCTGCATGGCCAGTTTCAAGCTTCCTGGATCACAAATTCACCTCATTGCATGGATTTCTCCTACAAATGGGGTAATTTGCATACAGAGGCTTAGTCTGTGCAGGACTAGTGCAGGAGCGCTCATGCACACCCCTGAGGCTGTTCCTGGATTGCACAGCAGACATATTGCCTGCTAGAGCTCCTGCTCTAATCCTGCATGCCGTGCAAAGCATGCAGAATCCGGGGAACTGACTTTTTTAAAACTCTCATCTTAGTGTGTGTGTGTGTGTGTGTGTGTGTGTGTGTGTGTGTGTGTGTATGTGGGGGGGGTGACAACTTAAAAATGCAAACAAGAAGTAATAAATGTTTCTTTTCTATAAGAAAACATCTGTTCAAAACATCTTTCTTAAAAAACAATATCCAAATATGAAACACTTGTTTTACCACATTTACTGGTGATTTTTTAAAAGAAAAAAGTTAAGATGTTCAATAAATAATAATAGATCATTTTTAGCATCTTTCCATGTAAGAAATAAATTGCCAATAAAATGTGTATAAAAACAATGTTGGAAAAATATTCAAGGTGATATAACACAGTTTCTTCCCAATATCCTAATACTATCTTAGGAAATCTGGTGTCCTAACAGCCCCCATTGCCACTCCTGAAATCTGATGATAATATTTATTTCCAAACATAAAAAAAATCCAGTGCAAGTTCTATTCAACTACATAAAAAATTATATTTTGCATTAATCAAAGTTGATTTCAATTGCTCTGTCATTTCACTTACTATATTAATAGAAATACTTGTGTGCAATAATTCAACATCTAGAGCAAGAAGATGTATGTATGTATATATATATATATATATATATATATTTATAGTTAACTGCAAATAATCCATTAGATTCAGATTTTCTTAACTTATCTAGTAAGTGCCAACAGTCCTGAAGAAAACCTGCACATACATAAATTCAGAGGCAGAAACAAGTAAAACATTAGACATTGTTCTTAAAAATAAATAGGATATAAAACATAGTAGTCAAAAAGAGTAATCATAGAAATGACTATTATTATTATTATTATTATTATTGCTATTATTTATTTTTTAGTTTCTTTTTCAGAATGTGAATGCTAAATGGCATGTAGACACTGCTTAAGAAATATTTGGGCAAGCACTTAGACATGCAGGTCTTCCTACTCGGGCATCGTTGGCAAACTCAAGAAGTTAGGTGCAAACCCTTATGCCATCCAGTGGATAACCAGCTGGTTCACAGACAAGACCCAGGAAGTTAGAATTAGGGAGTACACCTCTACAAAGAGGTCAGTCACAAGAGGAGTCCCTCAAGGAATGGTCCTGAGATTGCTCCTTTCTAGCCTTTACTTCTCTGATGTTAAGGCCAATGTCAGAGGCCTCTGGCTGACTACATTTTTGCAGATGATTGCAAATTAGGAGCTGTCATTGAATCCCCCACTGATATAAATGTTCTCCAGGAAGGGTTAACACAAACAAATAATTGGTGTTAGAGCCATGGGCTAAAACTAAATGCCAAGAAATGCATAATAGTATCCTTCAGAAATTTACCCATCCTTGGTAACTATCATAGTGACAACACTCCCCTAAGAGTTGACCCAGTAGTCAGAGACTTGGGAACACACATTGATAATAATCTAATCTTTGACCATCACGTGTCTACAGTAGTGAGGAAATCATTCTATGTTGTGCATCTTATAAACAAAGGTATGGCATCTAGGTCCAAGGAAGTCATTGTTTTACTGTATTTGGCATTCAACGGACCTATCATTGAGTACAATGCCCCCTTTGGTAAGTACCTAACCAGGCATATCCAGCAATTGGAATGTCTATAGAAGTTCCTCACTAAAAGAATACTGGGTATAAGTAACATGTCCTCTGCACACCACCTTAAGGCCCTATCCCTGTATTCTGTCTCCTACAGGCTGTTGAGGGATGATCTATGCCTGGCATACATGACATTGTCAGACCCCATGCTAATGGACCTCCTGCATATCTATAAAACAGACAGCACCAGAACCGCCCATTATAAAAACTTAAACTGTGTCTGTGATATAAATAGGACCTGCTAGAGAGACAGGTATGCATCCCAGAAACTACACCTTCTCCAGAACAGTCTTTCTATCTATATGAAGCAGAGTTCCTCCCTAATGAATTCAAGTGTTACTTGGACAATTGGATGGGGAATAGGAAATTCATTCCTAGTTTGGCACCTGTGTCTCTAATGGATGCAAGCAGCCTGTAAATGCTTCATCTCCCAGGCCCCTGCTTGTAAATGATTGAAGAGTACCAGAACTTGTCAGAGGTTTGGGGTGCATGATTAAGCTTTAAACGGCCCTTGTGGGGATTACCCTAGTAAACACTATGAACATGAGAAGAGCCAATTTATGACAGGTTGACACAGATAAAATTATTTACATTTATGACCACAGGAGATAATAATCACACATGTGCTATTAAAGTAAAAGAAAACATCAATTCTGGATGTTATAAAAGTTTGATAATAAAGTAATCCGGTGAGAAAAAGGATGCAGTGATCACTAATTAGGTACTGAGACAGACTCTGAAAACAGTGATATAGGAAGAGTGGTTCAGCTGTGTAATAGCTCTGTAAATGATTTTGTAGTACAGGTAAAGCACCAGTTTTGGTTAATCACAACAGAGTTAATGATTTCATTAGTAACAGACTATGCATGTTAGATGGGACATTAACATAGGTGGAGGCAAACTAATCTGAAGGGATACAGGACACTAAGGAAGATTTGAAATGCAGGTGTGGTCCTCAGAAATTAGAAGTCTTACATCACAGACTTGGTGAAGATATATTTAAATGCAAAGAATCTTGAAACTGAATATTGAAATTAAGCAGTTATTTCCTACTCCCTATCAAGAAGAAAAGACTGTGATTTTATAGTATTAGTGAACTGAGTTACTCCATATTGTATATAGTAGTGAAGTAAGCTGTTGCTAGCATACAGGAGTAGAAAAGTTGGCAATAGGTAATGGGAAATCATGCTGCTGTTCTGCAAGGCGATGAAGACACCGCACTGAGTGGTTCAAGTACAGCTGCAGGACAGTGCATTAAACGGTGATTGCTCAGCTGCAGAATGTACATGAAAGGGTGACACATAAATAAAAAAACACTGCTCTCCTAATAACTACATGCAAGGGACAGTGGCTGAGAGACTTAAAGATACTATTATCAAAAGGAAAAAGGGGGAATCTAACATGATACAGCTCTCCTAACTTTTCAAAGAAATGCTAGAGGTTAATAATCTTCCTATACTCTAGGTGTAATCAAAAGGGCATGGAAGTGTAGCATAGAATATGAGGTGAGAGTTTCCAAGTCGGTTGGCAAAGCCATTTCATTTTCATTGAAAAGATCATGGACTGCATTGATTATACTAAAAGTTGAAAGTATAAATTAGAATGTTAAAATGATGTGGTTTGTAGCTTTGGAGGGTCAGAAATATCTCATACAGGGGAAACATTAGGAATGGTATACATACCAGGATAAGCAGGCCATGTAAATATAACAAGCTTTGGACACAGATATATATTTATATGTATATATATATATATATATATATATATATATATATATATATGCACACGTGTGTGTGTAAATATGTATATGTATGTATATATAGATAGATATCTATATTAGATATGGATATGTTATCTATCTATCTAATCTATCTATCTATAACTATCTCTCCCTCTCCCTCTATGTGTATATATATATATATATATATATATATATATATATATATATATATATATATATAGGTGTGTGTGTGTGTAAATATGTATATGTATGTATATACAGATAGATATCTATATTAGATATGGATATGTTATCTATCTATCTAATCTATCTATCTATAACTATCTCTCTCTCTATGTATAAATAAATATATATATTTTATATATATATATATATATATATATATATATATATATATATATATATATATATATATATATATATATATATATATATATATATACATATGTGTGTGTGTGTGTGCGTGTGTGTGTGTGTAGGTATAGACAGATATAGGTGCATAGGAACCAGTATTTAAATCAACAGTCATTAAAGTTGACATCTGTTTGGTTGACACAATTTGCTCACCTAAACAGATGGTCAACATGTGTGCAAGATCACTACATTACTGGGAGTGAAGACTTTCCCCAGTACTGTGCAGTTCTGGAGTTAAAATATACAATTTGCAGGGGGGAAGTTTGCTCCCCTACAAAAACAATGTTTTTAACATTCAGGCTCCAAGGTTATGTCTCGGCACATGCATAGTGATGTACTGATATTTTTGATTGACCTTTTGTTGTTAACTTTAGTGGCATTAGCATTTTTTAGTATACCCAAATATGTACACAAGTGGGTGTATCTTGCTTTATCATTGAGCACAACTGCTAAAAAGTTGCCATATCAAAAAAAACGTAAACATATATTTATTTCATTATAGATAACAACTCTGAGGTTGCAGTACAGTGGGGAAAGGGCAAGTTCCCTCATCCGCAGTGTACTGCAATCATGCTCAAGAATAAAGCCAGCAAGTGTGAGAAGATGATTTTAAATCTGGTAAGTTGGCTTATTTTTGCATTCGACAAGTAGATATTCAACATATACATGCATATTTTTGTGTGTGTGTGTGTGTGTGTTCGTGTGTATATATATATATATATATATATATATATATATATATATATATATACACACACACACACACACATCTATATATACTGTGTGTATTTATATGGGTCTACTTTACATGGTTGACTCACAAAGTCGACTTTCATAAGGCCGAAACCACATGATCGACTTTCAGAAAGCTGACCATGTAAAATAAACACAAAAAACACAACAAACACTTACCTTAAAACTTTTATGGATCCACCTCCCACACCCCCATAACTTAAATATATCAACTCTGAGATCACACTACAGTGCGGAAGAGGGAAATTTTCCCATTCTGCACTGTACAGAGATAGTGGTTCCCTATGGTCAACTTTTCAAAAGTCGATCATATGGTCACGGCCATATGAAAGTCGACTTTATGAAAAGTCGACCATGTAAAGTAGACCCATATATATATATATATATATATATATATATATATATATATATATATATATATATATATATATATATATATATATATATACATATGGATTCCTATTACAAGAATGAAAGTTCACTACTTCGAACTTGTAATAGGAAGCCTCACTTCTGCAAAAGTTCACTTTAACGAAAGTGAACTTTTGCGCAAGTGCACTTCACTGAAAACACCGCAGCACAGTGGAGGACATCAAAAGACAAGCTATGTCCTCCACTATGGTGCGATAGTCACGGACCTTAGGGTTAGGGCCCAGGTTAGGGTAAGGGGATAGTTAATAAAGCTATCCCCTTACCCTAACCCATGCCCTAACCCTAAGTTTTGTGACTATCGCACCATAGTGGAGGACATTGCTATGTCCTTCACTGCACTGCAGTCATCACTGACCTTAGGATTAGGGCATGGGTCATGGTAAGGGGATAGCCCTACAGGCTATCCCTTTACTATGACCCATGCCCTAACCCTAAGGTCCGTGAGTACTGCACGGAAGTTCAGTACAACACCGATTCGTTGTACTGAACTTTGCGCAAGTGCACTTTCGATTAAGTGCACTTTCGCTGCAGTGAGCATTCCATGCACTATTTCAAATTAGTGAAAATTCGATCTAGTGTATGGAACCCATAAATATATATATATATATATATATATATATACACACACACACACTTACATACACAAACACACACACACACACACACACACACACACACACACACACACACACACACACACACACACACACACACACACACACAAAAAATGCTATCGCACTAGGAGAGTCTAGAAATCAGTGAATGTTGTATGATTTTATACCAGTGCAGTGGGTAGCAGTTTTGCCTCACCTCACAGTAAGATGTTCCACAATTCGATTCTCAGCTGGAATGCCCTCTGTGCTGCTTGCATTTCCTCTCTGTGTTCAGGTTTGTTTTCTCTGGGAGCTCTGGTTTCCTCCCACATTTCACAGATGTGCAGAAGGTGGATTGGACACACCAAATTGGCCATAGATGTTAGTGTGTATGTGCGTTTGTGGTATGTAAGAACAACTGCAGCAGGGTGGTGTGAACAATCTCTCTAGATGATAGTCACTGCTGATTTGACACCCCAATCTCATGGGCAAAAATGGCCAAAAGGGGGTTGTGAATAGATAGATGGATATTAGATACCATTACAAAGATATCATTTATAATACTTGTAATAGGTGTACTAGTAAAAAATAAGCACATAATATACATCTGTATCAACATATTGATATATCTGATGCTTTCTCTCTCTCTCTGTACCCACTCTGTTATGGGTAGTAAGTCATTACTGAGAACAGACCATCCCCTGGATTCAGCAAGCCCTGCACGGTGCACTAGTGCAGGAGCTCCAGCAGGCAATATGTCTGCCGTGCGATCCAGGAATAAGCTGTAGGGACATGCACAAGCGCTCCTGCACAAGTCCTGCATGGACTCAGCCCCTGTATGTAAATTACCCCATTTGCAGTTGAGATCCATACAAATGAGGTGAATTTGTGATCCTGGAAACTGGAAGCAGGCCGTGCAGGACTAGTGTAATCTACAGAAATGTACTCGGCCAGTAACCGAGTACATTTCTGCAAACTACAAAACGGAGCCATGACAGCGCCAAATAAAGTGTGGATATTTGGTAGAAAGCATTCGAATGGCCAAATATATGGTAATTGGCATGGAAAACAGTTGCAAAAATAAAAAAAAATTAACTTTTATTTTTTTTATCTGATCTCGGCTGTTTAAGCATAGGGCAGAAGTGTGCAAATGGGATTGGGCAAAAAATAAAATAAAATCCCTAAAATAAGCATTTTAACCAAAATCACTATTTTTCCATTATACTCAATGGAAAGCAGAAGACAACATAGCCAGTGAATAGTGGTTGCTAAGGGGGAGGCTCAGTGTGGGACCTGTAACTATGCATCAGCAGGCAATCCTATGCAAATGAGGGGAACAATACTGAATCCCAGATTACTCCTGCATGCTAGTCAGCATCCAACAGTGTAAGAACAGGAATACCTTGGTGCAAGCCTAGGAATTAGCTGACATCATAGGGGATGGTGTCAGGCATACTGTAAGAGGACTGGAGTCAAGTGGCTCTGGTTTGCCCTTAGCTTAGCAGAGCTAAGCAAGGGGGAGTGTTTGAGGCTGCCTAGCACTCTTTACATTGCCTAAGCAGGTGTGCGCACCACGGACCGGGTTTTAAAGGGAAAAAAAAGTAAATCAGGAAATAGCAGCTCTTTTGCAACACATTTGAGTACTGTGTTTGCGTGGCATGCCCCGGGCATAAAGAGGAAGGCAATGTATCAGATTCAGCCAATTACACAGGCAGTAGACCAGCCCAGCCCAGAACACTACTATAAACTATGCAAACACCTTTCCCTCTGTTTTTTCCACATACTCTACACCACTGGTGTATACAAGCAGGGGACATTTAACAAACAAAAACAGTAAAATGATAGGGGCTGCAGCAGCTATCAGACATCAACATGTGGAAGAGGCTGAGGGTGCTGAGGATGAGAATGCTGTCGACCAACCCACAGTGAGGAGACGGAGAAGGGTGTACAGAACCAGGGCAACCTACCAGGGGATACATGAGCTGGAGATAGTGGAGCGCTATAGGGTGGACAGGGACCTCCTACAGCAAATTGTTGAGCTGTGCCGGCCACACCTGACACACAGAACTGACAGAGGGGAACCCATCCCAGTGGATACCAAGGTATGTGTAGGCCTAGGAATACTAGCCACAGGTACCTCCCAAAGTTCAACTGGGGATATCAAGGGGATCTCATATGCATCAGCATCCAGGGTATTCCATCAGTTCCTGGATGCCATGTCAGCACATGCCGGTGAGCATGTATATTTCCTCAATACCCGTGAGGTGTTGGCCAGCAATATGCATCTCTTCAACCAAATAGCAGAATACCCTGAGGTAGTGGGTGCTATAGACTGCATGCACATACACATCAAAGCACCACACGGTGAGCAGGGTAGGGTCTATAACAACCACAGGGGCTTTCCCTCCATCAACTGCCAGGTTGTGTGTGATGCCCAGGGCATTATAATGAATGTGTGTGCTGGCTGCCCTGGAAGCTATCATGATTCTCACATATGGCATCTGATGCAGCTGTACCAGAGATTTGTCAATGGGGACATCCCTTATGGTGACCTAGTGGGGGATGCTGGTTACACACTAGAGCAGTGGCTGATGATACCCATCAAAAATGCGCACACACCTGAACAAGAAAGCCATAATGAGGCACACACACACAGACCAGAATTATAATAGAGCATGTGTTTGGGATGCTCAAGTCATGGTTCTGGTGCCTGGACACATCCAGTGGAGGCTTGCAGTACTCACCAGCTACATGTACTCAAATTGTCATCGTATGTGCCATGCTACACAACATGATCCTGCACAAACAGCTGCAGTAGGAACAACATGGGTCACGGCCGCAGAGCCTCCCACCAATCCCAAGGCCTACACAGGCACAGCATGACTCAGAGGAGGAACAACCTGAGCCTGCCCCAGTAGGCAGATGGAGGGATGCCCAGTATGCCCTGGCCTTGGCAAAGAGGCAATGCATAGCACATACACTGACACAGTAGGGACCCAGGGAATGACACCTCTCTCTGACTCACACATACAGTAAAAGTGATACCAAACATGACACTACTTGTGCTCAACCATGTATAGGGAGTGTGCTATGTGCATCCAACAGAGGCATCCCCCCAGCACCATCCTCATTACTGGCACACCCACAAGGTTAGTCACTCTGCTCACCAATTACCGAATGGTGTAGTATGTGTTGTTACTTGTATCTATGGTATGGATGTGATCATGCAAAGGAATCAGATAGCTGAATAAAATGCCAGCAGACAGTAGACACCTATAGTGACAGCATAAGATATGTAACAAATACTGGTGTCACAACAGTAGTCAGTACTACACATGGTGACAAAACCCACTGCAGGAAATGTGCTGGGCATCATGTGTGTCCATATGACACATACATGCCAGTCAGGGAGGTTCACATACCCAACAACAGCCTCAGCCAGCAGGACAGGTGTAGACAAACACAAAGGCTCTGCTAAGGCCTCTGAATGATGCCTATGGGTAACCTCCCCCCAGGCCCACACAGACAGACTACATCAGGTCAGGCAGTGGGATGTTAGTTCTGAAGGGTAGGAAGTCAGAAACTAATATGTAGGTCAATCAAACCTAAGACCTGTAGTACACTGATATGCCTCTAGTCAGCATGATAGGTTAGAATACAGAATGAAATAGAGTACCTGACATACCAGTACGGTCATAACAAATGTGTACAAGTGTCAGGTGTGACTCCCCCCAATCCTATGTAGAAATGTAGAAACAGTCAGGTGTGCCCCCTAATCCTGCGTAGACATGTAGAAACAGTCAGGTGTGCCTCCAATCCTATGTAGAACTGTAGAAACAGTCAGGTGTGCCCCCAATCCTATGTAGAAATGTAGAAACAGTCAGATGTGCCCCCTCCCCCAGTCCTGTGTAGAAATGTAGAAATAGTCAAGGTTGCCCCCAATCCTGTGTAGAAATGTAGAAACAGTCAAGTGTGCCCCCCCAATCCTGTGTAGAAATGTAGAAACAGCCAGGTGTGCCCCCCGATTCCATGTAAAAATGTAGAAACAGTCAGGTGTGCTCCCCAATTCTGTGTAGAAATGTAGAAACAGTCAAGTGTGCCCCCCATATTATGTAGAAATGTAGAAACAGTTAGGTGTGCCCCCCCAATCCTACGTAGAAATGTAGTAATAGTCAGGTGTGCCCCCCGCAATCCTATTTAGAAATGTAGTAACAGTCTGGTGTGCCCCCCCAATCTGATATAGACATGTAGTAACATGTATGTGTAGGTATAATACCAGTGGAGCACAGATGACCAGAGGTGGCCAAGGTAGCAGGATAAATTGTAGCATTTGTACAATATGCAGGTATGTGTCTGTTAGGTTGGTGTGTGTTACATATTGTGTGAGAGCGGTCAGTATGTGTGCAGGTTTGACCTGGTGGCCATTGCCCACCACTGCCGATGACAGGTCCAAGTCCTCACAACTGCACTGCCAAAGACTATTCCCCCCAGTATAACACACGCTAGCAGTAAGCCATTGTAAATGCATGGTGGTAATATGTGTTACCATCTGAAAGATGGACATGGCATGACTGTTGGGCTACATATACAAGCAGTACACAGGGAAAAGTACCCCATACATACAGTATATAATGTGTAACTGTGAAATGGACACACCCTTGGAATTGTACATACAGGTATGCATCACATTATCTGGGCTTGTAGTAGGGAATACCAATGTCATCTGGCCGAAGACTTGCAGATTACAAAGGTGATAGGACTGATGTATTGAGAAATGGCTGCTGTCCCTGCAAAGACCAGCATAACTGGCATGCCCAACACATATCGGTCAGTCAGATGCAAGTAGTGTCCATCGCACACATGCACCCAGCTCACCCAAACACCACCCACAGGTACCTCTCTGGTTGTATCCCTGCTGTTGGAAATGGGTACAATATGACCCCCAGCTGTGTATGGCAATAGTGAAAGAATGCAGCATGCAGTGCAGGTGTCCCATGCAGGTGTGTCTCTAGCTGTAAGTAGCACCCTGCCAGCATCCACACCACCTGATCAGTACTGATAGAAAGTATTGGTATGGACACCTAGCACACCTTCCCTGTCACTCCAAGGGAATATACTGTATGGCAGTCTGGGACTGTAGGACTGACAGAATGCAACAGTCTGCTACAGCTGGCCTGCATCACCACCAAATGGCCTACAGGCCTCTGCAAAAGGCCCATGTCTCACCTGTACTGCCAATGTATGTCATGTCATGGACACCCAAATAACAACATAACACAGTCCACATAAGCCATATGCAAAGCCATATGGACAAACCACAGTAACATGTCCACCATGTCCCACGGCATGAACTGTGGACCAACTCCAAAATACAGCAGCGATGAGTTGATAACTATAGGGAAAGTATCAGAGAATGTATGCATAATGTATGGAAGAGGATAGAATAATAGTGGGGAGTGGGAGCATGGGCAGCATGGAATGTGCAAGGTCCGACACAGTCATGTGCACATACTATCACTGGCTGCAAACACAAAAATGGGTGGCTACAAACCCAACCATACACCGCAATAGGGGTAATGTCCTGACTTATGACCCCTGCCTCTGAGTAACCTGTGTGAATCTGTACAGCTGTGAGGTATTGCCACAGCAGGATAAGGCCATACTGAAATGTCAATGGATGTACAAGTTAGGGCATCCGCTGCCAGTACTGTACCAAGGTGCTGAACTGGATACACAGACCCAGCAACAAGTGTCTGCAGCACCCCCTCCTGAATAGCATAACTTTCCATGAATATGTAGGCATTTGACCACAATACTGGACACAGCTGCATTCACTCTGTGATCCTCAGGACATCACTGTGAGAAAAAATGTCCACCTGACAGTACTTGAGGACATAAAACATCATAGTGTATAAAAGTACACAAATCTGAATATCTCTGCTAACACCAGTACCATGTAGCAGAAGCAGCACAGATACAATCACCTACAGTACACACTATCCCTTGTACAGTTTGACCCCATATTGCCAACTGTTCTACAGATATTCTGCAGAAACAGTTTGCTACCTGTAGGTGTAGAACACAAAGGTCTGCACTGGAGTACAAACTACCTGGAATGGATCTACACATTCAGTACTGAAGGGCATACTGGGCATGCTCACACACTTAGAGAAATGAAGGCAATGTCAGACAACAACATACTGAAAGGTCATACTGGGCATGCTCACACACTTAAACAAATGAAGCCCATGTCTGCCAACAACAGTATATCATACATTTCTGACAGTTGCAGATGTTAGTGCATGCAGTCCTCAGTATGCACTAGTCATGCTTTGCACACACATTGGATAGGAATACACACATATATCCAAGGACACCACACTATAATATGCCAAAAGTACACATACATAGATGTGTAGAAGAAAGTGACAATGGCAAAGAACCTTCCATCATGAGGCCTGTCCCACCTAGCACACGGCCAAATGGCTACAACCACATGATGTATAAATATCACTCACTGTAGAAATTAGCCACTGGCATCCCTCAGCATTACCGACTCTGTGGTGCAAGTGCTAGCTGTGCAACATGACTGTACAAGGCAGTAGTCATCTAGCAGTTGTATACACGTACCTGCGGAATAAAATCCTGAATGCGCCTGAGTGTGGTGTGTCTACTTCTAGATTAATGTATTATGGCCCATGAGCAGACACTGACCTCCCCATAGCCCTACTATGACAAGCCCGCTGATGTCATTCACTTTGAAATACACCTTTGGGAATGAAGTAGCCATGTAATCTCTATGGTGTGTCCTATAACTGTGTAAAGCTGTAGTGTGATAATCTAATTAGGTAGGATTTCTAATCCCAGACATAGCAACTGCGTGTGTGTGTGTGTGTGTGTGTGTGTGTGTGTGTGTGTGTGTGTGTGTGTGTGTGTGTGTGTGTGTGTGTGTGTGTGTGTGTGGGTATGTGTGTCTATGTAGGAAGTAGTGCTTTTTAGGCTAGTCACACTCACTGCAATTCAAATGCCCTACTTTGGCAAGGCTGCTGGCATCATTCACTTTGAAATACACCTTTGGGAAAGGAGTAGCCCAGTAACCTCCATGACGTGTCCTATAACTGTGTAATGCAGTAGTGTGATAAACTAGTTAGGTAGGAGTTTCAATCCCAGACATAGCAAGTGTGTGTGTGTGTGTGTGTGTGTGTGTGTGTGTGTGTGTGTGTGTGTGTGTGTGTGTGTGTGTGTGTGTGTCTGTCTGTCTGTGTAGGGAGCAATGCTTTTTAGGCTAGTCACACTCACTACAAATCAAATGCCCTACTTTGGCAAGGCTGCTGATGTCATTCACTTTGAAATACACCTTTGGGACAGAATAGCCCAGTAATCTGCATGGTGCATCCTATAACTGTGTAAAGCTGTAGTGTGATAAACTAGTTAGGTAGGAGTTCTAATCCCAGACATGGCAGCTGTGTGTGTCTGTGTAGGGAGCAATGCTTTTTAGGCTAGTCACACTCACTACAAATCAAATGCCCTACTTTGCCAAGGCTGCTGATGTCATTCATTTTGAAATACACCTTTTGGACAAAAGTAGCTCAGTAATCTCCATCATGCATCCTATAACTGTGTAATGCTGTAGTGTAATAAACTAGTTAGGTATGAGTTCTAATCTCAGACATGGCAATTGTGTGTCTATATAGGGAGCAATATTTTTAGGCTAGTCACACTCACTACAAATCAAATACCCTACTTTGACAAGGCTGTTGATGTCTTTCACTTTGAAATACACCTTTGGGATAGGAGTACCCCAGTAATCTCCGTGGCACTGCCTATAACTGCGTAATGCTGTAGTGTGAAAAACTGATTAGGTAGGAGTTCTAATCCCAGACATGGAAACTGTGTGTGTGTGTGTGTGTGTGTGTGTGTGTGTGTGTGTGTGTGTGTGTGTGTGTGTGTGTGTGTGTGTGTGTATCTCTGTCTGTGTAGGGAGCAATGCTTTTTAGGCTAGTTACACTCACTACAATTCAAATGTCCTACTTTGGCAAGGCTGCTGATGTCATTCACTTTGAAATGCACCTTTGGGAAAGGAGTAGCTGAATATTCTCAGTGGCTTGCCTTGTAACTGCATAATGCTGTAGTGTAATCAACTAGTTAGGTAGGAGTTCTAATTTCAGACATGGCAATTGTGTGTGTCTCATTGTAGGGAGCAATGCTTTTTAGGCTAGTCACACTCACTGCAATCCAAATGCCCTACTTTGGCAAGGCTGCAGATGTGATACACTTTGAAATAAACCTTTGGGAAAGGAATAGCCCTGTAATCTATGTGATGTGTCCTATGACAGTGTAGTGCTGTAGTGTGATATAGTACTTTGGTAGGGGTTTTATTCCCACACATGGCAAGTGTGGATGTGTGTGTGTGTGATTTTTTTGTCTGTGTAGGGAGCAATGCTTTTTAGGCTAGTCACACTAACTACAATTCAAATGCCCTACTTTGGTAAGCCTGCTGATGTCATTCAGTGTGACATACACCTTTGGGAAAGGAGCAGCCCAATAATCTCTATGGTGCGTCCTATATCAGTGTAATGCTGTAGTGTGATATAGTAATTTGGTAAGGGTTTTATTCCCTCACATGGCAAGTGTGGATGTGTGTGTGTGTGTGTGTGTGATTCTTTGTCTGTGTAGGGAGCAATGCCTTTTAAGGCTAGTCACACTCACTACAATTCAAATGCCCTACCTTGGCAAGCCTGCTGATGTCATTCAGTGTGAAATATACCTTTGGGAAAAGAGTAGCCCCGTAATCTCCATGGTGCGTCCTATAACAGCATAATGCTGTAGTGTGATATAATACATTGTTAGGGGTTCTACTCCCACACATGGCAAGTGTGGATATTTGTGTAGGGTGCAATGCTTTTGAGGCCATTCACAGTCACTACAACCTCAATTGACCTTCTTTAGCAAGCCTGCTGATGTCATTCCCAGTAAAATACACCTTTGGGGAGGGAGTACTCTAGTACTCTCCATGGCCCATCCTATAACTGTGTAATGCTGTAGTGTAATAAACTAGTTAGGTAGGAGTTCTAATCCCAGACATGGCAAATGTGTGTCTGTGTTTGTCATTCGTATCCTGTGCGGAAATGGCAGTGAGTATGTAATAACTGAACTCATTGTGGAGTCGGTTTTGCATATTTCTTATATGGTGGCCCTATTATATGTCACAATGTCTACCTTGCAAGGATAACAGATGTGAAATAGCCGAGAGGCTGTGGTGCCAATCCATACCCCTACACATGATATCAAGGCTTGGTGAACAAAGTTAGCAACCCTTGTATTGCCCAGGGAATTGTCTCAACCCATGTCTCATACACAAACACACTTGCCTAGGCAACAACCGCTATGTTGGTAGTACCCTGCATATTGCCCACATATAACAACCATGGTGTGATTGCAATGGTCTACAGAGGGCATGGCACCCTGTCCATCAGTACAATTGGCACATAAATGCAGACAGTGTGCCTTCACTATGTTCCCCACTGGATGCCTGCAACAGCTGTGGTGCCATCAAATGTGACCCACAAACGAAATGCCATACCTTAAACGCATGCCCTTTTTGGACTGATGCCACCGACACTAGGGAATACCTGTATCATGCTATCAATGTAGGTGCAAGGTCAACCTGCTGTCCATTACCAGTTCCCACCACATGAGGCCAGGACTGGCACATCTGATGATAACAGTCTGTGTACAAAACATGGGCCAGACACCCCAGGTACAGTTCCACATGTCACTGTACATGCATGTGGGATGTGTCCACATCCCAGACAGTGTCCATGTCATGGACTAAAGAACACATACATGACAAGCATTGCACTGCAATGGCCACACACAATAGTTACCCAGGTGACTGGATAGTGAATACAATACTCACTTGTGTGGGCCAATCCAGACACTACACCCCTGAGCCACACTGCAGACCATTGTCATGTGGCCTCATTCCAAGGTATACCCCTCACCTAGCCTTGTATAGGTTTCTAGCACAGACAACCACTACATACCTTTGAAGCAATGCACGGATGCATGCATGTCAGTACTAGCACCCTGTGTCTGTGTGTGTGGTGTATGTGCTTTTGACCACATTCACACTCACTACAACTACCATTGTCATACTGAAGCATGCTGTCTGATGTCAGACACCTTCACATACCCTTTGCCCATATAACCTCCGGACAACCCCTGTGGTACATGTGATACTTGCACATTACTGTATTGTGGGAAACTAGTTAGGAAATGTATTCCTGACCCTGCCAAGTGTGTCAATGTGTGTGAGTCCCTAAGGGGGTGTGGCTGTGTTGATGCTGACACTTGTTCATGTGGACAGGCACGTGTACTATACCTACTGTATTGCTACCATGTCACTGTTGCAGATGTCACTCACCATCACGTATATGTTTGACAGCTCCTTAACATGTAAGCTATGTGGCACTTGCAATCACTGCATAGACATGTGATAGCAATACATAGTCAGTCAGGGGTTTGAAACCCTGTACTGGTAGGTGTGTGACACAAGCAAGTTTAGGTTTTACTCTCCCACCCCTTTCTTGACTTACTTTGTCTCTGTCTGTCTCTCTCACACCCTCTCTGGTGGATGTGAAGAAATACACCTGCTTTGCTTAGGCAGCAGCTTGTGTTTTGTAGGTGATGTTCATAATCAGGTGATGGCCTCTGCATTAATTGCAGCCCTCCTCTAGCTGATTGCATGTGGAACAGCTGTGGTAACATTCCCATAGCCAATTGCAGGGAAACACACTCCAATATCTAGGAACATCATGTTGGTGTTGGGCCTTTTCATTCACTGTGAGCAGGACTTAGATGTGGTGTTTGGCAAACAGCATCACAGATGGATTTGGGATTTACCTCTAACAACATACACTGTGGAAACATGCCAACACACAGGAGGGAGATGTACCTGACATGACTACAGAATGTAAGTGTTGCTATTCTGCATTTGGAGTAATATTGGTTTAAAAGGGTGTGCGTGGATATGGCTAGTCTACATGTTTTAATACCTGTCATGACAGTGCTATGTTTTTGAGGAAACCCCATCTGTAGGGTCATCTGTAGACTGGGCAGTGTGTGGTGCCTTTTGTTTCTTGTGTTACTCAAAGAACACCTATCTGAGAACTGCAGTGTGTGCATAGTGTATGGACTGCAGTCAGTACATGGTGACAGCCATGAGAGTTACTGACTTCATATCTCTCATAGGACGTATGTCACAACAAACCCTGTTACAACAGTAAATGTATGAGGTTATCATAGCAACATGTCAATACTGGCCCTGTGTTTCTGCCATCAGCCACAACTCTGTCAACCTTTGTACATATGTCATGCAGTAAGAGGTGCATATGTTCTGTACACTATTATTTATTGACATATCTGATAAGCCAGTGAGATATCAGACTGCTACACATGTTATGTATAGTAGGGGTTATATTTGAGGACATAACCTGGGCATTCTGTGGTTGTGTGTACAATACTGATGTCTGTGTACTTATAGTAATTGTTGACAGTGTGTGTATTGTGAATATGTACCTTGGCCAGTGTACAGGCTGTGGGATGTCATTTTTCTTGGTCCTGTTCTATCTGATGTTACATGCTGCTCCAGTGTATGGTATCCTATCGGCTTACATGTTTGTAGGGCCAAACACACACATGTCCCATACTATAGACAGGTATCAGACCATACTGTGTAGTGGCCCAGTATATGTAGGGCTAGTGTGTGAGTGGCACATATGAAGATGGTGTTGATCAGACAGTCCATATACTGTAATATTAAGCTAGCTTACGATATGTGGCTGTGGTTGTTTTCACATTGGTTGTGGGTATGCACTTTCACACAGGTGTCTGTTACTCTGTGCTCTGACATCCCTGTAGAGCCTGCTATATTTGCAGGTACATGTGTATTCCACCATAGGAAATGTAGGCCAGTGTTGTGGCAATCTGCCTGTAGTCTGCACAGTGCTTTCTTACATGCCTAGCAGCTTAGTGTACTTACCCAGTATCATGTTATGTCCAGATATTTGCCACATCTACTGTTGCCGGGCCACCATAACTGTCATGTATTTCTGACAAAGCAGTGGGATGTTGTACAGATGTATGTCACTATCTACTAGGTAGTATGCGGCCATGTGACCTCTGCACCAGTGGTTATGTGTCAGGACAGATAGGAGCGTGTGAATGCATAACCTATTTGGGCATATGTATCCCAGTATTTACGTGATATACACATCTACATGGCTGTTAATATCCACATGGTCAGGCTTGGTCAACATGTCTTGCACTAAGGGCTTCTGTGTATACCTCTGGACTGACAAGAGTGGGTAAAACTGTCCACATTTATTGGCCAAATCTCTGCTGTAGTCCACAAGATGATTACTGTGCTAGCAGTGGTACTATACTATGATGTCCTTAGGATGTCTGTCAGTAGCCAATGGTGCACATGTTAAAAGCAGATGTGATCTCCCACACACAGCATGTCTTTTAAGACAACCCCTATTACAGTAGCAACAGTCTGCTATATATATATATATATATATATATACCTGCAGTACATACCTGACAACCCCTTGCACTAAGAGGTTGGGACTATTGGGGCTGAGGTAGGACTCCACTCCATGTTCTGAACATATGGTGAACATATATGTACATATACTTATCCATATATCAATATAGATATATACACATATACAAATCAACATACATAGATGTATATATATATATATAGATATATATATATATATATATATATATATATATATATATATATATATATATATATATATATATATATATGTACACATACACACACACACACACACACACACACACACACACACATATATATATATATATATATATATATATATATATATATTATACATATACACAGCAGTATATGTCTAGACATATACAGATATACATACATATGAACATATACTTATGGATATCTACATATATATTGGCAGTAATAGGTATAACAGAATAGATATGTATTCATATATAGTTATATATATATCTACATAAATAGACATATATGTACACATAGGATGTCCATACATATATAGCTATATATATATATATATATATATATATATATATATGTATATATATATATATATATATATATATATATATATATATATATACATATATATATATATATATATATATATATATATGTGTGTGTGTGTGTGTGTGTACATATATATATATATATATATATATATATATATATATATATATATATATATATGTGTGTGTGTGTGTGTGTGTGTGTGTGTGTGGGTGTGTGTGTGTGTATGCAAAGAGATCTACACATGGCCATACATATGATGCTCTATACAGATGTGTATACAGACATATGTATGAATATACATGCATATGTACATGTAGACATATATCAACATGTGTATATGTATATATCCATATTCCTGTCATGTGTAAACATCACGGTTGTGTATACCTTCCAAGATGTATCTCACCGTATGTATCTGATATGTGTACATTATGATAAAAGAACATATGTGATGCAACAGTCATATTAATAACAAGTACTATACATTTGTGGAAGTAAAGGCAATTGTTCAATACTAATCAATATGTGTATTGACAGATATATTGGAAAAATAACAGCTGTCTTCACAGTGGTCATGGTGTAATAGTTAAGTGTTGTGACTGTAGTGTACAGGGTCCTGGGTTCAAGCCCTGCAAGGGCTGTTCATTTTGTTGCTGGGCAAAACAAGGGCTGTTGGATACAGAGTGGTTAAGGCAGTTTTGAGTAGCTTTAAGTGCATTTGCGTGGGTTTGTGTGAAGCTAAGTGGTGCAAAGCTACGGGTAAATGTACGGGCGCTTACACAGTGTAGGCTTCACTTACCAGTGTGCAAATCCACTTAGCTGTTATATTGGAGCAATGTTGATACCTGCTAAGCATGGCTTAGCCCTTGTAACCAGTTCTCACCACCCAGTCTGATAACATAGCAAGGTAATGACATCTGTAATACGTGCAGGTACACAGCTATGGCCACTTGCAGCAATGCACCCCAGTACTGACACATGTGTATATGTGCATTACTGAGGATAGCAGTGTCTGTGTGTTAGCACACCTGTACTTGGGAATTTCATGAGGGCCTTCACAACCACCACAACACCCATTGCCATAGTCAGTTGTGGCTGCTGCTGTATGGGACATTACATGTACCCTGTTACATTCTTCTCCCTACTGGCTACATGAGCCTTGCAGTACCAGCACAACAGTGTTATACAAATGCGTCGATAGGCATGGGATACCCATTGAGTTCTGGCAAGTGTGTGTATGTGTGTGTAAAGTACAGCATTCTGAGTCCACATACTCCTATTACAATACCCATTGCCACACAGTAGTAGAGATAGTGTTGTTGCTGCCCATAGGTGAGGAATGATGATGCAAAACCCTACTATGCCTGTGGCATGTGCATTAGATACATATCCCTGTAGTACCACTGTTGGAATATACAATGATTTGTATCACAGTCATGGGCAATGTGTGATGTGGGTTTTGTCAGAGTGTCATCATTGGTTTCAGGGAGTACAATATCCACTGGGGGATGTGGGTGCTGTGTACACTGTCATTACACCAGGGTACACTAGGTATATGTTCCATGTACCACTTTATGGTTACCACTGTTAGCATCAACCATACAGATAACTGATACCACAATCCAGCCCAGTTATTCATGTGCTGTGTGCAGCCTATCTGTAACACATTGGACACATGGTCACGTTAGTTAGCATCAATAGGCCCAGGTCTCTTGGACATTTGTCTGCCTGTTATGTGTCTGTTAATGTGTATATGAAGGTGTGTCACACTATGTATTGTCCGTATACACCCATTACATCCCCATTAGCATACTGTACATGTCTGGGAATGTTCTGCATGTAACATGTAACCTGGAACACACCTCATCCTAAATGCTGTGTGGTGTGTACAATGAAAGCCACACACTTCAGTAGCACTACATACCCAGGTAGGGGTCTAGTCCCAGTATTGCCAAGTAAGAGTGTGCTTGTATGTGGATGGGTCTACATCAGGTTTCAGATTATACACATCCCAGTGGGTCACCTGTCTGTCTGGCACAGGCAATAACTGTTATACAAACCTGTGACATGTGTTCAGCTGTACCCCAGATATGTCACAGCCTTGGTATCACCACCGTGCCATACCCCATTGTGGAATATAACTGCAGACCATCCTCCTGCTGACACATGTACACCTACAATACAAATGGATAACATTATGGAGACCACAATCTACAAGTGTTGCTAACAGCTATAATGCATCATTGCTGAATGGCTACACTACCTGACATGTATGCATTAAACTTTACTCCTGACAACATGTTACACTGCAGTACTTTGGTACACTATAGTACAGTCACCGTGTGCATCAGAACCGTATTAGCCTGTCCCTGCATTGATGTTATGGATGATAGGTATGTGGCACAGATATCATATGCACAGGATGTGTTGTTGGTTTGCCAGAAGCCGAGGGAGGGCCATACATTTGACACCATGTATGTGAGTGAGGGATGTAATGAGGTGAACTGGGTGTGGTGATGTGGTGTGTGTAGGTATGGGGTTGCCCTATGTGTGTTCATATAGTGTGTGGGTAAGCATGCACACAGTTCTGCCATGTGGCTGCCCTACACAGGTGTTTATGGACAGCTACAGATCATACATGGCAGAGTGTGCAGTTCACTGCCTCTCACCACGGACATGTGGAATGTGCCTGCCAGGGGTTCCATGGGCACATCCAGGTACAGGCCTTGATGTGCTACTCTCCCCTGATGATGACAGATGTCTGCTAGAACACATCCCTCCTGGGACTGGCCAGGACCACGTGCTCATGGCCTGCTGTGGTGTGGTGTGGACAGCACCCCCCTGCAGTGCTGGGGCTGGTACTGCCACTACAGGAGCCCCTTGGTGTCCTAGCACATCCACATTGACTGCTAGCTGTTGGTGTTGCTGGCCTACATCCACTTGGCCATTGCCGCACTCCCACCACACGTTTAAGCATGGACATAACACAGTTGATGAGGGGCATCATCTCACCAGACCATTTATCCATGAGCTCTGTATAAGCATGGATGGTAAAGACTGTTCACGGAAGTTGTTGCTTGCAGATGTGAGAGCAGCCCTCTGCAGCCTCAGGCCCTGTCTGGTGTAATGTTCCATACATGCCTGCACCACCATGACAGCCTGAAACAGGCACCTGGTGGTACCAGTAGTGGCGCATCTGCCAGGGGCATGATGACCAGTGACCCTACCATGAGCACCCAGGGACATCTGCCTATGTGGTGCCCTGCCGGACATCTGGCTATGCCTGCTGTGACCAGACACAGTAAGCATGGTTACCACACTCTTCTGTGCACTGCCCCCAAACACCAGCTGTTCCTCCGCTGTGGTCACTGATGATGGGGTATGTATAGGCACTGACACTGTGTGCGGGGTTGGGGTGGCTAAAAGGGGGATGTCAAATGATGGCACTGTTTCAGCCCCTGACACCCTCACCTGTGCCACAACAGTACTATCATCATCTTCGGGTCTGTATGGACACCAACATCAGACTGCATGCAGGAAGGAAATCCACAAACACTAGTGAAAATACAGCAAAAGTGAAATAAAACACACAAGAAACTAGCACCATGCCAGTAAAATTATTATATATATAATATTCATATTTATAATATATCAGCTTAATAATATCAATTTTGAAGATAGCTGATGTTAATATATTATTTTATGTAAAAGCACTAGATATGTAGGATGAAATATTGGTAGAGCACTTTAAATTTGCTTAGAAAATGTTATAATTGATTAATTGGTGCTGATTAACTTTGAATAAACTTGTATAAATAATTGTTAACAGCACTGAATATTTGTGATCCATTTGAAGGCGAAAAGCTGAGGTACCAGATCGCAATAAAACGTCTTACTGGCATGGTGCTAGTTTCTTGTGTGTTTTACTGCATGCAGGAAGGACCCTGACCCACCTCGCCACCTGTGGGGGAAAACAAGAAACGCACTTTAAGACGTGTACAGTATTGCATAACAGTACACACACACACACACACACACACACACACACACACACACACACACACACACACACACACACACACACACACACACACACACATGTCCTTAATACATTCCTGTATGTGACTTTACAGACAGTCCCACATTTATTCCCATGTGTTCTCTATCCTGCATCACACTTAGTAACAGACACTCATTACTACCACTCATTAATGTATCATTCCTCTAAATGCCTAGACAAGTGATCACAACACAAGACCTGTTACTCCATTACCTCTCTGACTTGAGGGGAGTAGTTGTACATGGCCTCATTGCTGTCATTCAGTGTTCACCCTGGGTATGTCCGGACATTGTGAGCATGGCCCCTATATGTGAGGGGCTACTATGTTCACTCCATAATATCATACACTGGAGTGTCATGTGTAAGTATTGCTCAGTACATGCCAAATATGCTGATCAATCAACCCATCATGTGACAACTGTAATATATGGATACACTCCCTGGTGTTGTCTAGTAATTCCGCAATGCATCTGTAGTGCTGCATATGTGGGTTGTCAGTCACCTCTCTGCTGAATGCGATATTAAGGGTATACCTGGTGTCTACCTTCCCTCCCAATGCATGTTCATTGCTACAGACCTTATTATACTATCAGCTGTTCTGTGATTACATACATGACAAGTATTCCTGGTGTGTCATGTGTCAGTCCATGTCCATCTACTGCATGATCCCAAAAGGAAGTACTGCTGTATGAACAACCGAACAATCACACATGTGCATACATGGACACCCACACAAACACAAACACATGCACACATGCATCCTACATGCATCACCCTCCCTCCACTTCACCAGAGTGACTCTACAGACAAAATATCCACCCACCGAGACACACACATACACATACAGGTGAGGTTGCACAATGATAGTACACACAGTCTTCCTATTACCCATCTGTCAACATGCATAACATGTGGTACACAACAAAATGCAGTGGAGCTACAGTCAATTCATGCTAGCAACAGTATACATGTGTGTGATGCATATGCTGTGTTAGTAGGTGATGCTCCTTCTCCTGGATATCACTGCACCCATGTACACAGTATTGCTGTGCACCTGTTCTGCACCCTGCTATGTACTGTGAACCAAATCTCACAGGTGTACAACCCATTGCTGAATGTGTAGCACTGTGTCAGTTATGTCAGCAGTAATGCTCACAGCCCCTATGTTTTTAAGCAACACATACCTGGGATGATATGTGGACAGATGTCATTTGTAAATGCCTGATGCCTGGTTTACAGATCTCAACATCAGCAGACCATGTATGACCAATCCAATATTATTACACTGACAACCGTCAGAGCATACCATAACTATGGGGAGTGTACACACCCTTATTGATATGATGCACCCTTTCTTGGTCTGCGATGGGACCACAGCACCACATAATATTAACAGTACATGAGCTCGATATGTGACATATGTCCTGTACATTCACATGTAGTGTCTACGGAATGTGTTAGGTGTACAGATGCTGACCGCAATGCATACACTCTGTGTGTGCATATGTGTGCACACCCTTATTATGATGGTTTGTTGCACCTATTGTTATGTGTACTACAGCAGTCACTAGTCCTGGCATGGGTACACTAGCATGGGCCATCTGCATTTGCCAGTGTATGTTCAGTCTGCCCTACACATGTTCCCCAAATCTACATGACTGCAAGATCTACTCATGTGCACATCCCTTGGTGTTCACACACTGATTTTACTATTGCTGTGGGGGTAAGGTTATGTCTGCCACAGTTCCTGAACCTGACTGTGTGCAGCTATAGCCATTATTAGCATCCTTAGTATACCTGCTGCAGTGCACTGGTGTGTCATGCTGACAACCTCCCACCTTCAGCCTTTTTACAGATGCTTGACAAGTAAGACCTACACATGTGTGTCAGTTTGCAGTGTCCCATACACTACACACCACATGTTACAGCCTAGTCCCAGCTGATAATGTGGACCAATGTAATACATTATGCCATAGTGTGACTCTGTAACAGTTGTCATTGTACTACTGGTATATACATTGTTGTTGCACTGTATATCGGTGGTGTTTCACACATGTCATTCTGTAGGTCATGTCTCCCACCATTATGTTACTCCCTGTGGACACATTCCACAATGACAGGCTGTTAGTTATCTTGCAGGTGTCTGACATACCCTTCCAATACCCCAACATGGTCACAACTTTGATGCCGTGCATTTAACAGCAACAATAAGTGCACTTGTACATCATGCATTCTGGGTAGGTGTGTTAGATATGTGCATGGAATATACCATAGCCATTACATGCCCAATGTATTGGCAAGCATCAACATAAACCATACTCACTGGCTACAGGCTGCTGTACTGGTGGTATACCGAAGGGACCTACATAAGAGGGTGAGAGATATGAAGTCAGTGGCCACACCTGTGGCATTGCTACAGGGTGGGTGCAGCATTACAGTACATCAATAGTACATGTCCGCAATACTACCACGTATGCACATCTGTTTATCACTACTATGCAGCAACAAACTATATCTATGACATGTCAGATATGCATGTTCTACCTGTGCAGATGTGGATGCATACACATCCATGGTCTACTGAAGTGCCCTGTGGCCTTACCTGCATGCTTCTCAGCTGGTGTGTGGGTAGCACCCACCTCCACATTGGTGTCTGGCAATTGTTGGCTATGTGGACAGGCAGGTGCCACAAGGCTGGCGAGAAGCTCCTCAATATGTGTTAGGAGGATGGATGGCATGGCCCGGTGTGTTGCGAGGTGATCCCCCTGGACTGCAGTATGCCCATGGGCACTGCAAAGCAGATCAGAACAATGATTTTGGACCTGCTCATAACTGCGGTTGTGCAGTCCAACATCACTGACCCTGTGGACTAGACCATTCCACAGGGTGGTCCACTCCTGCTGCTCATGGACAGTCTGGCAAAACAGGACAGGGTAGTGCTGGATTAGGTAGTTTATCACTATGTCGTTCTCAGCAGCTGAGTAAGCTGGGAGCCGTCCATGTGACATCTTGCCTGAAAGACATAAAGATGGAAACAGGTCTGAGCAACTCATACAGCAAGGTTACCATAGTTCTTAATACACATCTCTGTCACCCCCCACCATATCAGCAAGAACAAACTGTACTCACAGCTCAATAGGTATGGCTACAGCTTACCTACCAGTGGGACAGATATTGTATTGTACCATACTTTGTTCTATGTGTTTGTAGCCATGTTCCCTGTGTGGACACTATCATTGCTGGCCTGTACAGACTATTCATTTGCATGCCACTGTCAGGGCCACTATGATTCCATATATTCCTGTGGTATGCTTGCTATGGTATTGCTGCACACCTGACATTCTGTGTTATTCAGGATATCTATGCATGCTGTTGGACATGTTCTGGGATTGTGTAGACTATTACTACCCATATACATTCTATAACAGTGACACAATCGCATGCTTAGGGAATATTTTCCAGCAGAACAATCTCTCCAAACTCATCTGCCCATGTTACCAGGCCACATCACATGTGGGACACACCCTGGGGCCTCCTCATGTACTGGTCCAGCACTATCTTCAGGTGGACCAACTCAGGGATGTTGTCCCCCCTGGGGGCACACACTGACATGATCTTGTCCCCTGAGGTCAGGTCCAAAGTCTGTTCCATAGCGGGCTCCACAGACACATGTGGGATGTGCTACATCACCTTGAGGCACCCAGTACACATTCACAGGGTCCACATGCTCCTCTTGCTCAGCCTCCAGTCTAGGCACCTTCAGGACACGGACTGCTGTTGTGAGTAGCAGTGGGTGGGAGGCTTGTTCCCATTGTGTCAATATTGGGACCCATGGGGCTTCCACATCACAGATCACACACACCATTAAGGATGTTTACCCATCACATGTGTCACATACCACCCCTGTAGGCTGTCCTCTATATCTACCAACCTGGACCACCTCCACAACTATACCTGCCATACTTCCCCATATTCCCATTCCCTACTTCACAGACAAGGGCAATCTGGTCCCAACAAGGGGTTCACATGTGACATACCCATCCATGTTGCACACACTGACAGCTGTATATATCTGTGTGCATTGCTATGTGTGCTGTTCCCTCGCACATAGCATGTAGCACTGTGGTGGTAATATAGGGGACATGTATTTACATACATGTGTGTGTGTGTGTGTGTGTGTGTGTGTGTGTGTGTGTGTATGTGTGTCTGTATGTGTGTGTGTGTGTGTGTGTGTGTGTGTGTGTGTGTGTGTATGTTTGTATATATGTAGACGTGCATATAGGTATATATCTATATATGTGTAGATATATATGATGTTGCATATATGTGTTTATATATATATATATATATATATATATATATATATATATATATATATATATATATATATTTATGTCTACATATGGGTATCTGTATATCTGTGGACATACATGTAGATTTTATACATATACATATACATATATAGATATGTTATATACACACATACATACAGCTACATGTTTAAATACATTTCCTGTACTGCTGAATGACTGCGCTGGATGATGTTTATGAAAACAGCTGGGTTAAGTATATCTGACATGGCTTAATGGTAAATCACTTTGGCTAGTGTGTGCAGGGTCTTGGGTTCGAGCCTTGCAAAGGCTGCTTATTTTGTTGCTGGGCAGAACAAGGGCCATTAGATACAGAGTGATGAAGGCACTTTTAAGCAGTTGTAAGTGGGTTTGCATGGGTTTGTGTGGAGGTAAGCACTGTTAACTTCTGCTTACAGTTTCTTATAATGATTTAGCTTCTCAATTCCTTAACCTGTGTAGGCATGGCTTACCCGTGCTCAAACAAGCTTAAACGCCCTTACTGCTTAAAAGTGCTTACTCCTGCTTACACCCATGCTAATTTCTTTAAAAGAAAAGAAAAAATGGTTGATAGGAAAGTGGTGAAAAAGGGGCACAAAGAGGAAAAGACAGTAGGGAAAACAGCTAGGGATGTGCAGGTAGGGTGTAGGAAGGTCCATAGCTGCCCATTTTTTCTACAGCAACAGCTGTGCATAGCTACTGAATTTGGTGGTAGATATGAACACTCAGACTCCTGAGAGAGGGGTGAGGACAACAATAATATGTTGTGATGTCAATTAGACCAGATTACATGTGTCAAGTGGACATGTGTGCAAAATGGACAGCCATGTATGGGGCGAGATTTTATTTTGGAACAGATTGACCTTTTTTTTTCAGGTGAGAGTGGGATGTTGGGGAGGAATAGTAGGTATATTTGGGGAGGTAGTTTGGGTAGGTTGGGTAGGTTAACAGACAAGACAAACAAGATGCATACAGGGGCAGTTTATGGCACGTGGGGGATAAACACCTTGATGGGGATGGGTGCTGGGAAATCGGAAGCCCATGAGCCCCCTATTGGAAACAATGGGACTGAGGTCCCTACCCATGGGCAGTCACCACTGCACCTTCACAGCCCCAAAGGTGACTGTGTTGGGGGCTGAGTCAGAGAGCCAGGCCAACCCTCTAGTCACAACACATGGCCCTTGAGCTGGCGTAGAAGATCTCCAAACTGCTGATTGAACTCGCTACACACCACGACCCAGACCTGGTGATGGGTGACAGGTTCCTGTCCATGCCTGCTCCCCGGGGGGTGAACCCCATCCTCTGCGGTGGTTCCACCCAAAGGTGGTGCAGGACCAACAGATGTGGAGGTCCTAGGTAAGGTCCCAGACATGCTGGTGCCCAGTGCCATGGCCAGATGAGGTGGGTCCACTGTGACTTGCATTCCCATTCGTGCTTTGGTGTTTATGTTTTATCAACATATGTGGGTTAGTAATAGTCAACACATTCCAGGATTAGGTATTACAGCATGCATAGATATTCCCATTAACCCAGACACCAGATATGGAACAATTGCATAGCAAACAGAACACATGCATACATGGGACCACAGTGGTAAGTACAATAGCATGCAGGTACATTGATGGCACCATGCCAGCAATGTTGGAGTATTCCAACATAGCACATACATAAAAACAGATTATCAAACAATAGGACATATGTCCCAACATTACAGTGAAGTCATCACGTATCAATTGAGTTGGGTATTTGGTTTAATGTTGCAGATATGTGGGGGGGGAGAAAGATGTCAATTAACAACTAATATATTCCTGTAGTTCTCATTACTTTCCTAATTAGTGCTGTTATCTGTACCTTACAAGTATTACTACACTACCCTATTGCCTTAGTTTGGACAGTGATATGGCTATCAACAACTATATATATGAACTGGTTTTACCTGCAGTATACACCTCTTATCTGGTATATATGTGGAGGAATTGTTTGTTAACACTAACTAACTACACATACCCCCACATTCCAGACTGATGTTATGCAGATATCTGTCCATCTCTTTTTGCACAGACTCTGGGCATGTCTTGACCGCATGCAGGTGAACCAGGGCATATGTACACTATTGCCCTCTTCAACCTTTACTGGCTTACAACACTCTTATACAGGATTTCCTAGACATTTATATTATGTAGCACAGTGTGAGTGACAGTGATGAATGATACCTTATTATTCAGAGTAACTGCAACACTCACAAAGCCATACAATACCAGAGTAAATAGTACCAGTACAGAGTATCAATCTTTTATTTCTAGGCACAGTGTTCATATCTGATGGACCTGTGGGAGCAATGTTTGTTAACACTACCTGAATGTTGCCTCACAAATTACCAGAATCCAAATTAGTACTATGCACATACATCTCACTCTGTTACTGTACACACTCTGATCACAGCTTGACAACATGGGGTGTAGATGGGACATACTTGGCTTATTACTCTCATAACATTTTGTGGAGTTGCTAGTGTGACAGGTTTGTTCTTATAGATGTGTGACAATCAGTTGTATTTCCTGTTTGCTGCCTAAACATCTGGGATCATCCCACTGATTTCCCAGGGGGACAGGGTGACAGGAAGCAGATATGGGTCACTGTACTGGACATTCTGGACATATCGGTACAGTTGTGGGATATGATTCTGTATGCAGCCTACTTCCACTCCCAAGATTCAGATCATGGCTGTGTCTGCTAACACTAAAACACTGTCCATCACAGATGTGTGTGCTATATAGATATTGCTGTATATCTCTTATCTGATTTCTGTGTATAATTCTCCTGTGGTTTTACATTCTGACCTTGTATTACATCAGTCATACAGGATTTCCTAGACAGTTAAATTATGGAGCAGAGTGTGGGTGACAGTGATGAGTAATACCATATTATTCAGAGCAACTGCAACAATAACAATGCCATACAATACCAAAGTAAACAGTACCAGTACAGAGTATCAATCTTTTATTTCTGGGCACAGTGTTCATATCTGACGGACCTGTGGGAGCAATGATTGTTAGCATTACCTGAATGTTGCCACACAAAGTACCAGATTTCACATTAGTATTATGCACTTACATCTCACTCTGTTACTGTACACACTCTGGTCACAGTTTGACAACATCAGGGTGTAGATGGGACATACTTGGCTTATTACTCTCATAACAGTTTGAGAAGTTGCTAGAGTGACAGGTTTGTTCTTATAGATGTGTGACAATCAGTTGTATTTCTTGTTTGCAGCCTATACATCTGGGATCATCCCACTAATTTCCCAGGGGGAGAGAGTGACAGGCAGCAGATATGGGCCAATTTACTGGACATATCTGTATAGTTGTGGGGTATGATTCTGTATGCAGACTACTATCACTACCAGGATTCGAACCATGGCTGTGTGTGCTAAAAAGACAACAGTTTTCATCTCAGCTACGTGTGCTATTTGAATTTTGTTGTCCATTTTTTCAATGTTTTCTGTCTATGTCTCTCTCAATTTTACTACATGACCTCTGGGGATTACACCAGTCATATACAAACATTCCTACACATTTTATTTATGTTGCACAGTGTGGGTAACAGTGCTTAATACAACAGTACTATTAAGTGATTGCAAATCTACATTACCATATGATACCCGAGTAAACACATGCAGTCCAGCAGTTAGACCTTAATTGTCAGGCTGTTATGCTTTTATTTACATACAACCTATATGAGACTCTTCCTGACATATTCTCTGGTGTATGCAGTACTTGCCTTAAGCAATACAGGTTTTATACAGGCAATTAACTTACTAATAATTTTAGATTTATTTCCTATGACAGTACATGCAAGAGTATTACTAACCTGCCTCGCGTCGCAACCTCTCCAAGTAACATCCATGGGCCTCCTGGTTCTCAGCCCGCTCACTTGCTGCTGTGAAGGACATAAGAAGAATATTTAGCCATACATATCCATAATATACATGAGCTGGCAATTATTAAACAGGTAGTGAAGTGATGCTTACACACGTCTGGGACCTCCCCTGACCTCCTAGCCTCGTGGATCCACTTATCAAAGAGCTTCCCCTTTCTTTGCTTTAGGTCAGCATAGTGATGCCTGATCTGCTCACCAGTTTGGGGTATGCCAGTGGCACTGGTGTGGTCACGGGTGAGAGGATCTCAGGCATCTGCTTTATATTGGGAACCCTGGTACTGGCCCTGCAGCAAGGAGTCCTGCCATGACTCTGGACTCCTGGATGCCCTAGTGCTGCGCTCAAAAGTGCACACACCCTCTCATTCCAGACATGGTGCCCGCAAAGGGTAGCTACAACCAGTTATGAGATTTATTCCTGCCTGTTGTGTTTAAATAGGGCTGATATCCCACAGTTTGCTGTGATTGGATGGTTTTGAAAACATTGAGCTATGAGCATACCTGCTTACCTAAGGTTGGCATTGTTTAAAGGGATATACCAATGGGCAAACTGAGTTAGCTGGCCTACGCATTGCTTACACCTATTAAGCTGGCCTGTGCAATGCTTAGGGTTGCTTAATAGTTAATTTGCATTATATTTGCTTTTTGGCATTGATTTATTATTCATTACATGTTATATATGTGTCTTGTATCCATGATTCATGTGTACATACACTGTATGGGGTCCTTGTGTTTATTAGTGGACTTCAACACTTTATTACAATTACACCTCACATGTGGGCTTACTGCAGTACTCCAGTTTGCATAGTTATGTAATGTAGTAGGTTATAGAACATAAGACTGTATATAGATTCCTTTCACATGTTCAGTTTGATTTTACTATAGTGAGAATTTGTTTGGTGATACCTCAATCTTATGTGCTGCTGTGATGGCTTAGTGGTTAACTACTGTGACTATAGTGTACAGCCTCCTGGGTTCAAGACCTGCAAATGCTGTTTATTTTGTTGCTGGACAGAACAGCTGCTGTTGGATACAGAGTGATTAAGGCACTTTTAAGCACTTGTAAGTGGGTTTGCATGGGTTTGCGTGAGGGTAAGCAATGCTAACCTCCGGTTAAATATGCTTGCAGAGAGTTAGCTTCACTATTGCTTAGCCTGTGTGCACATTGCTTACCCCCGAGAAAATGGGCTTAAACCTGCTTACTAGTGCCTACATATGCTTACTCCTGCTTACTACTGCTTAATAATGCTTACACTTGCTTACTAGTGCTTACTCCCGCTTACCACTGCACTAATTTAGACAGTAATGTCTAATGGCTCTTGGGAAGGTGGAGGATTTGGAAGCCGTATGGAGTTATCATTCATTACACATTTTACTTTCTGTTTGTATCCTTGATTCCTGTGTACATATACCATATGGGGCACATGTGATTATCTGTGGACTTTGCAACATTATGACACTGACACTTCACATCTGCATTTAATGCAGTACTCCATTTCAGAAATATATGTTATTTAGTAGGTTATGCAACTAAAAATATTGGTCATTAAGTGATTTGACATGGAAAATGGAATATGCTGCAGCAGGACTCGAACCAGGAATGACTGCTCGTAAAGCGAATGCTCTGCCCACTACACTATTGCTATACTGTATCATTTGCATATATCTTGCTTTTTATCATCTTCTGCCATTTAAGCTGCATTAACCATAGATACGCAATGGTCAAACCCGTGCACCTACAGTTAAATGTAATCTGTTTCATAAAAAAATAAGGTATCTTTATATTTTTTCTGTTAACTATTGCTCTTGTACACGTGGGGGGATGTTGCTGGGGGTATGCGTACACCTATGAGCAGTCTCGCTAATTCTTTTAGGACTTTCTGCTGTTCTTCATTGCAGGGGTGTGTATATTCTGAGAGCTCTGCTCTCAGACACACCCCCTGCACTCTTACACGGTCCATGTAAGATTAGGAGCTCAGGCAGCGTGCCTTCATTAATATGCAAGGCGCGCTACCATCCTGCTCCTAAACGGCTGCTTCCATGCAGGACTAAGGTAGTCCTGCATGGAAGAATAGTAAATCTGGGGGCATGTGTTTCAGGCACAGTCTTATTAGGTATATTATGTGCTTATTTTTACTTGTACACCTCTACATATTAGCAGGTGTTATTTGCATATGTACTAGCACAAATGAGATCTGTGTAATATCTAAGATGTAAAGAAATAAACATTCTCTGATTTCTAGACTCTTTTTCAGTGTGCTAGCTAAACTGTCATTTCTCCAATTTACATACAATTGCATTGAGTTTTGGACCACTACCTTAATAGTATATTCTGGAAAAAGAAAGGCATTACATTTTAGATTGTCACGTGGATCACACCATGGATTCTGGAAATCCTTATTCAAAAGATTTCTGGGGTGAATAGGATACCATTTGTAAAGTTAGTTATGTAAAAATACATTTAATGAAGCTCTACTTACAATGAAATGACCTTTAAGAAATTCCAAGGAGACATGTTTCTGTTCAGTCTGAACTTCAGATCTGACATATCTTTGATGTAGGCAGAAATTTGTGCTTCCCCGTAAATTAACCACAGCTAATCTAAGCAGTCTCAAGTTTCAGGGACATTACAAAGTCTTCTGTAATATAATTTTACTTACAGCATTTTTATTCAAAGAGGAATGATTCAGACTTTATAGGTTGATAAAAAGCAGAACTGGAAACTAGTTATACTTTAGTGTCCATCTTTTTTATCCAGTGCTAGAATACAGCACTAATTTGACATATTTAATAAACATGTGGAAAGCATAAATAGACTGTGAGTACAGTACCCAACACAGAAAGCATTGTTAGAAATATAGTAGCAAGATACCACAAAGGACTCGAAGCCTTAATTTTTAAGAAAATCCTATTGGTGCTTTATTAATAGAACTGCTAAGGTACCTTACTAATAAGTTACCTCTTTTGTAGAAAAGAGGAGTCGAGGTAGTTTCAATGTGGACAAAAACATTACAATGCAAATTATATCTAGACCACACCATCTAGCAAATAAAAGTTGCATCCTTGAAGGCACTTCTCTAGATTCTACCATAATGATACATTTTTTGGAGTGATATTATGGGTAAACACAATCAGTCTAAGTTTACCTTACTCAGTGGTGGTTAAGGTGACATCAGGCATGGCCCTTCTGAACCTGCAAACAGGGGCAAAGCCAGACAGAGTTTTCAGTGAATTATTTGACAAAAGTCCAGTTATAGCTGTAGCCCAACAAATGTATCAGGTCAAACCTCATCATAGACTAACAGCACCCACTTGTGGAAGTGTTAAGACAAAGCTAAGAAACCTCTTTGACTCATGGATTCTGCAATGCTTTAATCCCTTCTTGTCTTGGTCACGTTGTCTCTGTAGCCTCTTTGTGGCATCTTACGTCCTCTTTATAGTGATTTTTAGTGAAATTAATTAATTAAAAGTGGTGAAAATCAAACTGTAACAACCATTATTACATCCTAACATGATATCACTATCCTCCTTCATAAATTTCCTTTCTGAGTTTAGCTTCCGTATTGGTGTTTGGTGCTCTCAGAAATAAGTGGTTAGGAAACTATAACTGCTCCATAAAGTGCATCATAGTCATAAAGTATGCAATTGAGTCTGTGTGTAGAACATATATATGGCTTATACTTTTGGCTAGTTGTTAACCATTTCACATGTATGTATTACGTATGTATTATGTGTCATGGCTATTCCACCCTTTTAATTCAAAGTGAAGTTTGCACGATTTAAAACACATTTGCTTGATAAATACAAACATGCAATATACAGTAGAAAAAAAATCTCAGAATCATTATTCACCCCTTCTCAGGAGCACTACTCTCAGGTTAACCTAGTGGATTTTGCAATTGTTTACTCACAATTTTATTTATTTTATTTTATTTATTAAATTTTTCATTTGTTTACCAGGATATTTCATATGGGTAGCAAACCCCTTTTTAGCAGAGGTCTGGGGAGAAAGGCTCCTTAAAATGCAGAGCAGTTATATGTATTGTAGCAACACTAAGGATGTTTCAGTTAAGAGTGCATTTTTTCATTTCAAAAGCCCTTGAACTACTATGTGAGAATTAATATTTTATTATTCCTGTCAATACTCTGTGGTACCATGACAAAGTTTTAAGTTATTGTTGGAAATAAATACATTTTCATTATACACAAAGTTACACAGTAATGGCATTATTGGCAAATTCTAAGCACTGAATTATGTATTACTACTAACATTTAAAGTACTTTGTTATTGTGTATTAGCATATGCTAGGGATGAGGTGTTCCCTTATTCTTGCCCAATTTGTGTTGTTATCCATCAGTCAAAGCAAAGTGGTTGGATGCACTGTCAATATTCTATCTATCAAGAAAATACAATAACTTCTTAGAAGGAACTCTCTTAGGTGTCCACTTCAGCAGACAGGGTAGAATGTGTTATATATTAGTAAATGTAAGGAAGACAGGGTAGCAATTATTACATGTCAGTAAATGTAAGGAGGACAGGAAGTACGTATTATGTGCCAGTAAATGTAAGGAGGGCAGGGTAGTATGTATTGTAAGTCAGTATATGTGACACAGACAGGCTAGTACATATTATGTGACACTAAATGTAAGGAGGACAGGATAGTACATATTATATATTAGTATATGTAAGGAGGACAGGGTAGTGCGTATTATGTGTCACTGAATGTAAGGAGGACGGGATAGTACATATTATGTATTAGTATATGTAAGGAGGACAGGGTAGTGCGTATTATGTGTCACTGAATGTAAGGAGGATAGGATAATACATATTATGTATTAGTATCTATAAGGAGGAGAGGCTAGTGAGTATTATGTGACAGTAAATGTAAGACAAACAGGGTAGTGCGTATTATGTGACACTAAATGTAAGGAGGACAGGATAATACATACTATATATTAGTATATATAACGAGGACAGGGTAGACCGTATTATGTGACAGTAAATGTAAGGAGGACAGGATAGTACATATTATGTATTAGTATATGTAAGGAGGACAGGGTAGTGCGTATTAAGTGACAGTAAATGTAAGACAAACAGGGTAGTGCATATTATGCAACACTAAATGTAAGGAGGACGGGATAGTACATATTATGTATTAGTATATGTAAGGAGGACAGGGTAGTGCGTATTATGTGACAGTAAAGTACGACAAACAGGGTAGTGTGTATTATGTGTCACTGAATGTAAGGAGGACAGGATAATACATATTATGTATTAGTATATGTAAGGAGGAGAGGCTAGTGCATATTATGTGACAGTAAATGTAAGACAAACAGGGTAGTGTGTATTAAGTGACACTAAATGTAAGGAGGACAGGATGGTACATATTATGTATTAGTATATGTAAGGAGGACAGGGTAGTGCATATTATGTGACAGTAAATGTAAGAAGGATAGTGTAGCATGTCTTATGTGACACTAAATGTAAGGAGGACAGGACAGTACATATTATGTATTAGTATATGTAAGGAGGACAGGGTAGTGCATATTATGTGAAAGTAAATGTAAGACAAACAGGGTGGTGCGTATTATGTAACACTAAATGTAAGGAGGACAGGATAGTACATATGTATTAGTATATGAAAGGAAGACAGGGTAGTGCATATTATGTGACAGTAAATGTAAGAAAAACGGGGTAGTGCGTATTATGTGACACTAAATGTAAGGTTGACAGGATAGTACATATAATATATTAGTATATGTAAGGAGGACAGGGTAGTGCATATTATGTGACAGTAAATGTAAGAAGGATAGGGTAGCGTGTCTTATGTGACACTAAATTTAAGGAGGACAGGATACTCCTTATTATGTATTAGTATATGTAAGGATGACAGGGTAGTGCGTATTACGTGACAGTAAATGTAAGAAGGATAGGGTAGCATGTCTTATGTGACACTAAATTTAAGGAGGACAAGATACTTCTTATTATGTATTAGTATATGTAAGGAGGACAGAGTAGTGCGTATTATGTGACAGAAAATGTAAGACAAACAGGGTAATACGTATTATGTGACACTAAATGTAAAGAGGGCAGGATAGTACATATTATGTATTAGTATATTTAATGAGGACAGGGTAGTGCATATTATGTGACAGTAAATGTCAGACAAACAGGGTGGTGGCTATTATGTGACAATAAATGTAAGGAGGGCAGTATAATACATATTATGTATTAGTATATGTAAGAAGGACAGGGTAGTGTGTATTATGTGACAGTAAATGTAAGACAAACAGGGTAGTGCGTATTATGTGACACAATGTAAGGAGGACAGGATAGTACATATTATGTTTTAGTGTATTTAAGGAGGACAGGGTAGTGCGTATTATGTGACAGTAAAGTAAGACAAACAGGGTAGTGTGTATTATGTGCCACTGAATGTAAGGAGGACTGGATAGTGCATATTATGTATTAGTATATGTAAGAAGGACAGGGTACTGTGCATTACGTGACAGAAATTGTAAGACAAACAGGGTAGTGCGTATTATGTGACACTAAATGTAAGGAGGACAGGATAGTACATATTATGCATTAGTATATGTAAGAAGGACAGGGTAGTGTGTATTATGTGACAGTAAATATAAGAAGGATAGGGTAGCATGTCTTATGTGACACTAAATGTAAGGAGGACATGTGACAGTAAATGAAAGAAGGATGGGGTAGCATGTCTTATGTGACACTAAATGTAAGGAGGACAGGATAGTTCTTATTATGTATTAGTATATGTAAGCAGGACAGAGTAGTGCGTATTATGTGACAGAAAATGTAAGACAAACAGGGTAATACGTATTATGTGACACTAAATGTAAGGAGGGCAGGATAGTACATATTATATATTAATATATTTAATGAGGACAGGGTAGTGCATATTATGTGACTGTAAATGTCAGACAAACAGGGTGGTGGGTATTATGTGATACTAAATTTAAGGAGGGCAGTATAATACATATTATGTATTGGTATATGTAAGGAGAGCAGTGTAGTGCGTATTATGTGACAGTAAATGTAAGACAAACAGGGTAGTGCATATTATGTGACACTAAATGTAAGGAGGACAGGATAGTACATATTATTTATTAGTATATGTAAGGAGGAAAGGGTAGTGCGTTTTATGTGACAGTAAATGTAAGTAGGACAGGATAGTACATATTATATATTAGTGTATGTAAGGAGGACAGTGTAGTGCATATTATGTGACAGTAAATGTAAGACGGATAGGGTAGCATGTCTTATGTGACATTATATGTAAGGAGGACAGGATAGTGCTTATTATGTATTAGTATATGTAAGGAGGACAAAGTAGTGCATATTATGAGACATAAAATGTAAGACAAACAGGGTAATACGTATTTTGTGACACTAAATGTAAGGAGGGCAAGATAGTACATATTATGTATTAGTATATTTAACGAGGACAGGGTAGTGCATATTATGTGACAGTAAATGTCAGACAAACAGGGTGGTGGGTATTATGTAACACTAAATGTAAGGAGGGCATTATAATACATATTATGTATTAGTATAATACATATTATGCATTAGTATATATAAGGAGGACAGGGTATTGCGTATTATGTGACAGTAAATGTAAGACAAACAGGGTAGTGCGTATTATGTGACACTAAATATAAGGAGGACAGGATAGTACATATTATGTATTAGTATATTTAAGGAGGACAGGGTAGTGCGTATTATGTGACAGTAAATGTAAGACAAACAGGGCAGTGCGTATTATGTGACACTAAATATAAGGAGGACAGGATAGTACATATTATGTATTAGTATATGTAAGGAAGATACGGTAGTGTGTATTATTTGACAGAAAATGTAAGACAAACAGGGTAGTGCATATTATGTGACACTAAATGTAAGGAGGACAGGATAGTACATATTATGCATTAGTATATATAAGGAGGACAGGGTAGTGCATATTATGTGACAGTAAATGTAAGAAGCATAGGGTAGCATGTCTTATGTGACACTAAATTTAAGTAGGACAGGATAGTACATATTATGTATTAGTATATGTAAGGAGGACAGGGTAGTGCGTATTATGTGACAGTAAATGTAAGACAAACAGGGTAGTGCGTATTATGTGACAGTAAATGTAAGACAAACAGGGTAGTTCATATTATGTGACAGTAAATGTAAGACAAACAGGGTGGTGCGTATTATGTGACACTAAATATATGGAGGACAGGATAGTACATATTATGTATTAGTATATGTAAGGAGGACAGGGTAGTGTGTATTATGTGACAGTAAATGTAAAACAGACAGAGTAGTGTGTATTCTGTGACACTAAATGTAAGGAGGACAGGATAGTACATATTATGTATTAGTATATGTAAGGAGGACAGGGTAGTGCATATTATGTGACAGTAAATGTAAGACAAACAGGGTATTACGTATTATGTGACAGTAATGTAAGGAAGACAGGAAAATACATATTATGTATTAGTATATGTAAGGAGGACAGGGTAGTGCGTATTATGTGACAGTAAATGTAAGAAGGATAGGGTAGCATGTCTTATGTGACACTAAATGTAAGGAGGATAGGATAATACATATTATGTATTAGTATATGTAAGGAGGACAGGGTAGTGCGTATTATGTGACAGTAAATGTAAGACAAACAGAGTAGTGCATATTATGTGACAGTAAGTGTAAGGAGGACAGGATAGTACATATTATGTATTAGTGTATGTAAGTAGGGCAGTGTAGTGCATATTATGTGACTGTAAATGTAAGAAGGATAGGTTAGCATGTCTTATGTGACACTAAATGTAAGGAGGACAGGATAGTGCTTATTATGTATTAGTATATTTAAGGAGGACAGAGTAGTGCATATTATGTGACAGAAAATGTAAGACTAACAGGGTAATATGTATTATGTGACCCTAAATGTAAGGAGGGCAGGATAGTACATATTATGTATTAGTATATTTAAGGAGGACACGGTAGTGCATATTATGTGAGAGTAAATGTCAGACAAACAGGGTGGTGGGTATTATGTGACACTAAATATAAGGAGGGCAGTATAATAAATATTATGTATTAGTATATGTAAGGAGGACAGGGTAGTGCGTATTATGTGACAGTAAATATAAGACAAACAGGGCAGTGCGTATTATGTGACACTAAATGCAAGGAGGACAGGATAGTACATATTATGTATTAGTATATGTAAGGAGGACAATGTAGTGCGTATTATGTGACAGTAAATGTAATGATAGGGTAGCATGTCTTATGTGACACTAAATTTAAGGAGGACAGAATAGTACATATTATGTTTAGTATATGTAAGGAGGACAGGGTAGTGCTTATTATGTGACAGAAAATGTAAGACAAACAGGGTAGAACATATTATGTGACACTAAATGTAAGGGGGACAGGATAGTACATAATATGTATTAGTAGGTGGTGCTGCGGTAGCATTGTTGCCTCACAGTTAGAAGTTGCCCATTCGATTCTCAGTTAGATCATCTTCTGTGTGGCGACATGCGTGAACGGGCGTTCCTTCATTGAAGGTTATGCGTTAGGCCTGGCAAGCCAGCACATAAAACTCTACTGCCAATCATTAGCAGACCGGAGTTCTGCTGTGGCGACCCTTAACCGGGAAAAGCCGAAAGACACAAAAGTATATTTAAGGAGGACAGGGTAGTGCATATTATGTGACAGTAAATGTCAGACAAACAGGGTGGTGGGTATTATGTGACACTAAATGTAAGGAGGACATATTAATACATATTATGTATTAGTGTATATACGGAGGACAGGGTAGTGCTTATTATGTGACAGTAAATGTAAGAGAAACAGGGTAGTGCATATTATGTGACACTAAATGTAAGGAGGACAGGATAGTACATATTATGTATTAGTATATTTAAGGAGGACAGGGTAGTGCATATTATGTGACAGTAAATGTAAGTGAAACAGGGTAGTGCGCATCTTGTGACACTAAATGTAAGGAGGACAGGCTAGTACATATTATGTATTAGTATATGTAAGGAGGACAGGGTAGTGCATATTATGTGACAGTAAATGTAAGAAGGATAGGGTAGCATGTCTTATGTGACACTAAATGTAAGGAGGACAGAATACTACATATTATGTATTAGCACTGAAGGGCTGTGGCTGACCAAGTTTGCGGACGACTGCAAACTGGGTGCTATAATAGAGTCTCCGGCTGACATGGATATCCTCCAGGGCCTTAATGAGACTGATGCATGGTGTCAAAGCCATGGTCTCAAGCTAAATGCTAAAAAATGCTTAGTAATCCCCTTTGGAAAAAAACAGAGTACCCGCGATCTACCACATAAGAGGTAACCCCCTGAAATCTGAGGAAGTAATAAGGGATCTAGGGACCCAAGTAGATAGTCAGCTTTCCTTTGATAACCATGTTGCCAAGGTGGTTAGAAAATCCTTCTATGTGACCCATCTGATCACGAAAGGGTTTGCATCAAGATCTAAGGATGTAGTGGTGCTCCTCTACTCTTCCCTCATCAGACCCATTATTGAGTACAATGCACCAATTGGAATGTACCTGGCTAGGCATCTCCAGCAGCTGGAGAGACCACAGAGGTACCTCACTAAGAGGATTACTGGCCTCAAACAGTTACCCTATGCAGCATAATTGAAAAAACTAAGGCTTTTCTCTGTTGCATACCACCTTCTCAGAGGCGATATCTGTCTAACATACAGAGCCATGTCCAACCCAGAACTGTTGAACATGCTCTATCTTAGCAAAACAAAATCTACTCGAGCTACACACTATAGGGATATAAACCTCAGCACAACAATGAATAGAACATAGAAAAAAAGTCCAAGTAGCCACTACAACCAAATGAAATGAATCCAAAAGGCTACTAGCGGAATCACAAAGACGCTGGAGACGTGAATAAATTCCACACTTTTAATGAAGGTTTAGCGCTTTCCTCTAGTACAACTAGACTTCATCAGAACTGAGAACTGAATGATACCACGTGTTTTATTCTCACTGGGGGCATGTTCTGTACCTTTTCACAGGATGGCTGAAGCGACACCACTTTCTTACTGCTCTTCACAGCTTAAGAACTCTGTAGCATCCACCTGGCATGAAGCATTTTGCTGTGGCTTAATTATCCGAGTCATTGGTCTACAGAAAGCTGTGCTCTGCAGCCCCCGAACACATTTTGCAAGGTTATAGAATACACTACTTAAATACACTGCATATGACAGCTACTACGCAGGAATAGGCTTCGATTGCATTTGTAGATAAACCGTGTGTCTGCATTCACAAAATAAAGAAATGTTAAGAAAAAACCTTTAAAGAAAAGTAATCGCTTCATGCCAGGTGGATGCTACAGAGTTCTTAAGCTGTGAAGAGCAGTAAGAAAGTGGTGTTGCTTCAGCCATCCTGTGAAAAGGTACAGAACATGCCCCCAGTGAGAATAAAACATGTGGTATCATTCAGTTCTCAGTTCTGATGAAGTCTAGTTGTACTAGATGAAAGCGCTAAACCTTCATTAAAAGTGTGGAATTTATTCACGTCTCCAGCGTCTTTGTGATTCCGCTAGTAGCCTAATGAATAGAACATGCTGGAGTTATAGATTCCCTTCGCAAAGACTTCCCTTGCTATGGAACAAGGTCCAGATCTACATAAGACAGAGCTCCTCACTATCACTCTTCAAGAGGAACCTTGACGAGTGGATGGGTAACAGAAAGTTCACACCAGGGATCATACCAACAGCTCTACTAGATAGGGGCCAAGGGTACTAGCTGCTAGATCTAGGGCCTAGGGAACTAACCAAAGGGGTGGTGAATACCACACAACGTGGCTGGGCTAATATATGCCTTTGGGCAGATAGCCCAGTACCTACCTATGAACATATGAACCTATAAGGAGGACAGGGTAGTGCGTATTATGTGACAGTAAATGTAAGAAGGGTAGCATAGTGAGTATTATGTGACACTAAATGTAAGGAGGACAGGATAGTACATTCTATGTATTAGTATATGCAAGGAGGACAGCGTAGTGCATATCATGTGACAGTAAATGTAAGACAAACAGGGTAGTGCGTATTATGTGACACTAAATGTAAGGAGGACAGGATAATACATATTATGTATTAGTATATGTAAGGAGGACAGGGTAGTGCATATTATGTGATAGTAAATGTAAGACAAACAGGCTGGGGTGTATTATGTGACCCTAAATGTAAGGTGGACAGGATAGTACATATTATGTATTAGTATATGTAAGGAGGACATGGTAGTGCATATTATGTGACAGTAAATGTAAGACAAACAGGGTAGTGAGTATTATGTGACACTAAATGTAAGGAGGACAGGATAATACATATTATGTATTAGTATATGTAAGGAGGACAGGGTAGTGCATATTATGTGACAGTAAATGTAAGACAAACAGGGTAGTGCATATTATGTGACCCTAAATGTAAGGAGGACAGGATAGTACATATTATGTATTAGTATATGTAAGGAGGACAGGGTAGTGCGTATTATGTGACAGTAAATGTAAGAAGGATAGGGTAGCATGTCTTATGTGACACTAAATGTAAGAAGGACAGGATAGTACATATTATGTATTAGTATATGTAAGGAGGACAGGGTAGTGCGTATTATGTGCCAGAAGATGTAAGAAGGATAGGTTAGCATGTCTTTTGTGACAGTAATGTAAAGAGGCTGCATATTTTACAGAACTGAAGAGGGATAAAAAGATTCATTACAATAAAAAATGACATAAATGCCATATTCAGGCAGGAGTACAAAGCAGTACATTGCCATGAAAAATTTCTACCTGCCAGTTTGGATGGACATAAACTAAGAAGCTCAGAGCAAGCTTTTAAATGCTAGGTGCTTCTTATGACCTGACAGAAGCTTGGTTTTACATTTTTATACCACAGGCTTGACAGTGAAGTTTCATGGCTGGTAGGAAAATTCTAGAATTTTTAAGAAAATATATTGTTAGTATTACAGGTCTATACTGAATATTCGAACATTCAAAATTTCGAGTCTCATATGGTTAACACCTTATGATCAGATTATTGAATGTTCGAACGCTGTAATGGAGATCTCCGTACAGCACGGAATGGGAAGATTTCTCTTTTCTGCACTGAAGTGCGATCTCAGACTTGGTATATTTAAAGAGCGGGGGGATGCAGGGGGGCTTGCCCCCCTGCTTAGAGCATTCAGGTAGGTGTTTTATGCAGTTTATTTATTTTTTATTAGATATTTGAACTTTTGAAAGTTTGATCATATGGTGTCCACCATATGACAGTCAAACTTTCAAATGTTCGATTATCTAATATAGACCCTAGTGTTACATATGGTATGGGTTAATAGGGTCTCCTTATCCTTTTTGCACACAACTGGCAGCATTTAAAATGCATAAACCTTTAATAAATAGGCATATTATTGTGCCATGGATTGGGAATTATGATGTATCTCAATATTCATTGTGTTACACAAAACAAAATCTCTATTCAAAGGTCACACAAAGTCACAAAGGATATTGAGATATTTCTTGCAAAGTATGGCCATGGTAAATGTCTTGAGGTTTTTGCATCTGCAGGATGCAGATTACACTTGTTCTTGCCTGCCTCTTTTTTATCATAGCAGAATGGATCACTGGCTAATTTCCTTGGGTTTAGCAAAAGTAAAAGATTAATTTGGTACCCTGTACTCAGTCTCACCATCTAGTTATAGCAGTTACTGTGGTACTATTTCTATCCATTCAGCACTAAGAAAGAATTAAATTTCATATATTAATCTTTCAAGATTGAGAAATGTAAGGTTTTATGAAGTAAACCATTAAAAAGGTCACTCACCCCTAGATTCTTATATACCCTGATTGCATGGTGTAGTCACTCTAAGGAGGAAAGTTCTAGTCCCCAGTACTATTTCTTCTGATCTTTACAGAATAGTTATCGATGAGGTCATATGTTGCTTGACCTTACTGTTTAGGTATATTTAGGAGGGAATATATCTTTATAAGCTTATGCCTCTAATCTCAGTGCTACTTAGATCATGGAAGTACTGTATTGTCCCAGAGAGTTATAGACAGCTTTGTTTTGGTCACTAAAGTAGAGGCAAAACTGCATGCCAAAGTGCTAAACCAGACATTACTGCTTTACGTGGCAAGCTGATGAACGCCTCTGAAGCACCTCTTGAGAAGAGATGGCCCTGCTATGGTCACACCAAAGCATTATCTACATTAATGCAAGAAGCTCAGTGTAACCTTCCCCAGTGGCAACAATGTCAGTTGATTGTGAAAAAGCACTCTATCCTATCAAACTCCTGGGCACACAGTTAATTATTGCTATTTTGGGTTGAAATCTGCAAGAATTTTTACCCATTCTGAAGATGTCGTATGCCTTCATATTTGTTGGCTACAATACTAGGATAGCTATGTATCTATATCTATCTGTCTATCTGTCTATCTATCTATATATATATATATATATATATATATAAACCACACACACAACACAAGCACACAAAAAAATTACAAGCCCACACTAAACCTTACCCCTAACCTAAGGTCCGCTACTATCGTGACACTTACCTACCCGCCTCCCCTAACCCTAACTCCCCCGCCCCCCCCTTTCCCCTCCCTAACCCTAACTAACTTAACCCACCTATCGCCTTCCCCCTAACTCCCTTAACTCAACTCACCCCCCCCCTATCGCCTAACTCTAACTCACCCAAACCCCCCCCACCCCCCTAACTCTACTAACCCACCACCCCCACCCCCCCCCCCCCCGACACACGTCCTCCACTACCTGCTGCCTCGCACCCTACACTCCGCTACTACCGTGATACCACACACACAGCCCATCCCCCGTCGGGTCGTGTCGGGCGTTAGTGTTCCGTGCCGTCATCCGTTCTGCATTGTCGATGTTCTGCCACTATATATATATATATATATATATATATATATATATATATATATAGTATCATGTACAAGACAAACAGGTGGTCAAGTCTTGGTATGCTTGAAACCATTCCATTAAAGCTGAAATGCCAAATTCTGGTATACTTCATACAAACACCAAACTTTGAAACTCCCTACCACTCTGAACCCAGGAACAACCATTACCAAAGGTCCATAAGGGGCAAGGTTGGACAGTTTGTAATGTCAGTTTTCAACATTTTGATGTTTGCATTTTGGGACACACGCAGGTGGACTCGGCCACTCAGTTAATGATAGTAAACCTATATATATATATATATATATATATATATATATATATATATATATGCGTGTGTGTGTGTGTGTGTGTGTGTGTGTGTGTGTGTGTGTGTGTATGTGTTTGTCTTGCTTAAAGTGCAATTTTTTTTATAAAAACTCTGCCTCATGTTATCAAAAGTTTATCACTACTCCGCTAATGTCATCAACAACCAGACCTAATTAGAATTATAATGAAGTAATCACTGCAGTAGAGACATGCAAATAATCCCAGGCATGACAGTAGAAAACATTTACTACAGCTACAAAATAAGCCATTAAAATTGACAAAAAAACACATTAAACCACTGAATTCTGAACTAAAGAAGACTAAATGCACAAGTAAACTGTGACAGTTACAGTGCCCAAAGGAAAGAATGCTACAACAATATCATACATCTACACAGTACCTTCTTTAATAATAGAAAGTGCAATATGCATTAACTTCAGAAACACTTAAATATGAAAAGAATCAGCCATATGAAAAATATTCACCTCATTGTCAAAGAAAATCATACACCATGGTGACTTGAATGACCTCAAATACCTAAACGAATTGAATGCACAAAATCATAAAAGAAATACAACCTCACACATGAAAGAACTAGCCCCTCCCAGCTGAAATTACAATAAAACAGAAGAATATATTTAAAAAATAGAGACAAAATCCTAACCCCTCACAAATAGGATCTGCCCAACCATGCCATGCCATGATAAAAAGGCTTAAAAAGAAGACACTGAGCATGGTATATTGCAGATAATAAGCACATTAAAATAATACCCTACCAATCCCTTTCCTCAGTGTGTACTCAACACCAGAGCCAAATATAGTATAACAAAAACATTTAAAAACGTTTTGAAGCAATCTGTTTCCAGATAGAGTCAATCTATGTCCGAAGTGAGTATGCAGTATCCTGACAATTCCGATGATTCCCATATTACCTTATGCCCATATTTTGCAGACATCTCAATTACATCATTGCTTCTATTGATATGACTTCCCACAGGGCCATCTCATTGGCAAGTACAGCTTCATTGTGCAAAATAAATGTTTATTGATACAAAAACTCTGCATTTAGTCACTAACTTCCACTCTTCCTCCCAAAAACATTTTGTTTTATCAATAAAATAAAACAGAAAACAGGTATAAATATAAAAATATGAAGAGCACAGTAAAAACAAACAAGATAAGCGCTTTTGTACTCAATCCAGGTACTTCATCAATCTAAGTTAAAACCACAAAATACTTCTCTTTTATAAGTTAATGATTTAAGCCATGTGACTTCAATAAGAGCTTAATGGGCACAGACTCATTTAACCTATTCCCTTTTGTTGCCTGCAGAACAGTCATCCATTTAATTTCCATACAATCAGTACGTGTTTTAATGTCACCACCTCTTAAACCAACATTGCAAATCTCTAGAACCATAAACTTAAAATAATGGTTACTCCCAACTAGATTTATATGCTTAGATAAAGCATTTCTATTATTATGCTTACGTATACAGTAAAGGTGTTCCCTAATATGATCTCTCAAGCAAAGGTTAGTTTTGCCAACATAGAACACGCTGCAGGTCTCACAGGATGCTAAATAAACAAGATTGCTCACACTACAACTGTCATAAACACTAATATCATAAGTACGCTAAGCATCAGGATACGTGAACTGATCATCTGTTCGAATATAACTGCACATATTACAATGATGACAGGGAAAAGTACCAATTCTATTAATATTAAAATTGGGTCCTGATCGTGTTAATGGTTTGCAACATCTTTTTGAAAGAGCAGTGATTTTTAAAACCAAAGGAGGGTAACGTACCTACTGTACTTTACACTTCTCATCAGGCAAAAGAATCTTCCAGTGTCGCTTATTAATATCACAAATTGAACTAGAGTCATTCGAGTAAGTAAGACACATTCTCAGACAGTGAGGAGAAACACTATCGTTCTCACTGTCAGGATTAAATATATTCCCAAAAAATGGTTTGGAATGAGTATGCCTTAGAGCTATGGCTTCATTCTGTACCAGTGTAATCTCAGTCTCATTGTAACCCCTTCTACCATAATTTTCAGCCATCATATCATATGATGCCTACATATCACTATCCCTTGTATGTAACCATGCAGATCTAAAAAACTGACCTTTTAACACATTCCATTTGACATATCTAGGGTGCATACTTTTGGCATGAATTACATTATTAGTTTAACATGGTTTTCTGTATAACTTAGTATCCATACCCCCCTGGTGTTTTAATCACAGTGACGTCCAAAAAACGTATCTGTTCATACAAATACTCAAATGTAAAGTGAAGAAACTCAGTAGTATTATTTAAATACTGTACAAATTCATAGTGTTTCATATGTATTTCCCCCCACAAAACTATATCATCCACAAATTAACCATAATGTAGGATAAACCTAGAAATGCTGTTACTAGTATTGAAGACATGTTGAGATTCCCATTCTGCCAAGACCATGTTGGCATAGCTATTTGCACATACTGTGCCCATGGCAACCCCTGTGCGCTGAAATACATTATGATGATGAAGTCATATTGGTGATGGATGTTACATCACTTTTTACTTGTATTCCAAATGCAATAGGAGTTGATTATGTGGGACTCTTTTTGAGTCAACATTCCAACTATGACAATGATAAGGTTTATTTGATTTGTACTCTTCTGGAAATTTATTTAGAACATAATGTATTTGTGTTTACAGATAAGTTTACCTACAGTGCACAGGGGTTGCCATGGGCATGGTATGCGCAAATAGCTATGCCAACATGGTCTTGGTGGAATGGGAATCTCAACATGTCTTCAATACGGGTCTATATTAAATTCTCGAAAGCCGACAATGTCGAATCTGACATTGTCGACGTGAGAATAGCGAAACTGCAGAACATCGAACAAGTAAATGGAAATCTCCATAAGGGGAGATTTCCATTTACTTCAATGCAGTGCGGTCTCGGAGTTGGTATATTTAAGTAGCGGGGGGTGTGTAGGGTCTAGCCCCCTACGTGGTGGGTGCATGGGTGCTTGCCCCCCTGCCTACACCGTTTAGTTTTTTTTTTTTGTTGTTTATTTTTTTTTCTGAACATTCAGTGTTTTAACAGCTTGCTCACTAAAGGTCGACCTTTAGTGATTCGAACTGTTAAATATTTGATGTTCTAATATAGATCCCTTCAATACTAGTAACATCTTTTCCAGGTTTATCCTACATTATGGTCGATTTGTGTACAATATATGTTTTGTGTGTGGAAATAAGTGTGAAACCCTATGTGAATTCGTACAGTATTTAAATAATACTATTGAGTTTCTTCACTTTACGTTTGAGTATTCATATGAACAGATATGTTTTTTGGACGTCCCTGTGATTAAAACCGGGGGGGGGGTATGGATACTAAGTTATATAGAAAACCATGTTAAACTAATAATGTAATTCATGCCAAGAGTATAGGTTCATAGGTTCATAGGTAGGTACTAGGCTATCTGCCCAAGGGCATTTTTAAGCCTAGCCAGAGTGTGTCGGCTTTTGCCGCCCCATTGATTAATTAACTGAGCCTCTGTCAAGCAGAGCCAATGAAGTGATCCCAGGGGTGTATTTTCTGTTACCCATCCACTCGTCAAGGCTTCTCTTGAAGAGTGTTAGTGAGGGGCTCTGCCTAGTGTAGTTAGGAATTTTGTTCCAAAGCATGGGGAGTCTCTGTGACAGGAATCTATCCCTCCAGCATGTTCGATTTATTGATGTGGCGAGGTTTAGCTCACTAGAGCACGTGGCTCACAGTGACTTGGATTTCTTTAGGTGGAGCATGTTCATCAATTCTGAGTTGGACATGGCTTTGTAAGTCAGGCAGAGATCACCTCTGAGTAAGCGATATGCCTGAGTACAGCCATAGTTTTTTCAGTTGGGCTGCATAGGACATATGTTTGAGGCCAGTAATTCTCCTGGTGAGGTGCCTTTGTGGTCTTTCCAGCTGTTGGAAGTGTCTTGTGAGGTACATCCCAAATGGGGCATTGTACTCTATGATGGGTCTGATGAGTGACGAGTAGAGGGGCACTATAACCTCTTTATTTCTAGATGCGAACCCTTTAGTAATTAGATGGGCCACATAGAGGGATTTCCTAACTACTTTAGCAATATGATTGTCAAAGGAGAGACTAATATCTACATGGGTCCCCGGATCTCTTATTACCTCTTCTGTATTAAAGGGGCTGCCACCTATGTGGTAATTCATGGGTGTTTTGTTTTTCCCAAATGAGATGACTATGCATTTTTTGGCATTTAGCTTGAGACCATGACTATGACATCAGGTGTCCATCTCAGTAAGGCCCTTTTGGAGGATGCATGTGTCAGCCGGGGAGTCAATTATGGCTCCCAGTTTGCAGTCATCGGTGAACTTGGTTAGCAATTGTCCTCCTGTCTTTGCCTGTACTTCTGAGAAGTATATGCCAAACAGTAGGGGTCCCAGGACCGAATCTTGCAGGACACAACTTGTGACTGGTTTAGAGTCGGACCTGGAGCCCGCTATTCTTACCATGTGAGTTCTGTCTGTAAGCCAGTTGGCAACCCATCTTGTGACGTAGGGGTTTATGTTTAGGCTGATGAGTTTTTCTATAATGGCACTCTAGATATGTCAAACGTAATGTTTTAAAAAGGTCAGTTTTTTAGATCTGCACGGTTACATACAAGAGATAGCAATATGTATGCATCATTTGATATGATGGCTGAAAATCATGGTAGAAGGGGTTACAAAGAGACTGAGATTACACTGGTACAGAATGAAGCCATGTCTCTAAAGGATACTCGTACCAAATCATTTTTTGAGAATATATTTAATCCTGATAGTAAGAACGATAGTGTTTCTCCTCACTGTCTGAGAATGTGTCTTACTTACTCAAATGACACTAGTTCAATTTGTGATATTATTAAGAAACACTGGAAGATTCTTTTGTCTGATGAGAAATGTAAAGAGACACTAGGTATGTTACCCTTCTTTTGTTTTAAAAGTCTCTGCTCTATCAAAAAGATGTTATGTTACAAATCATTAACATGATCAGGACCCAGTTTTACTATTAATAGGACTGGTACTTTTCCCCTGTCATTATTGTAATATGTGCAGTTATATTTGAACAGATGATCAGTTCACACTTAGCGTACTTATGATATTAGTGTTTATGACAGTTGTAGTGTGAGCAATCTTGTTTATTTAGCATCGTGTGAGACCTGCAGCGTGTTCTATGTTGGCAAAACTAACCGTTGCTTGAGAGATCGTATTAGGGAACACCTTTACTGTATACATAAGCATAATAATAGAAATACTTTATCTAAGCATATAAATCTAGTTGGGCGTAACCATTATTTTAAGTTTATGGTTCTAGAGATTTGCAAAGTTGGTTTAAGAGGTGGTGACATTAGAACATGTACTGAATGTAAGGAAATTAAATGGATGACTATTCTGCAGGCAACAAAAGTGAAAGGGTTAAATGAGTTTGTGCCCATTAAGCCCTTATTGAATTCATGTGACTTAAGTCATTAACCTATAAAAGAGAGGTATTTTGTGGTTTTTAACCTAGATCTGATGAAGTACCTGGATTGAGTACAAAAGTGCTTATCTTGTTTGTTTTTATTTTATTAAAATTATTGCTTTTTCATACCTTCTGCCTACTTGTTTTACTGTGCTCGTCATATTTTGTTTTATGTTGCAGATAATGTTGGATATCCCCTGGCACTCTGGCCCATGACTCCTCTCCATAATCCTGAAACTGTGGCTGAAGTGCAATGCAGTACAACCCACTCTGAGGCCTGAAAATGTCATTCACATTTGTGGTGTGCTGAAGACACATCTTCTTTCTTGGACTATTTGTTGAGGCCCTGCAATACTTTTCTCACATAGTCAGCAAATTGGCTATTAATTGTGCCTTGCAGCACAACATGATTGTGCATAAACAAGCTGGCAAGCCCTATCACATGGCTCAACTGGGACCTACCAAGTAATCTGAGCAGCAGTAGTAGTAGCAGCAGGAGAGAACAGTGAGTGTAGCTGGAAATGGATGACAATACACATGTAGGAAAAGCAGGAGAAGCACCCTGAGGTAGCAACAAGTTCCATACCTAGTGGTGCTGGTGAAGCAACAATACCTAGTTGGCAACAAGGGGCCATAAAAATAATAAAGTGATAGTATTAGATAGACTAAACATGATGTATGCAGTATTACCATCAGGTTATGTTGATTAGTGCATGGTCTGGTCACATTGTGCATCAGACATCACATCAGCACAAAACAGAATGGAGGGCGTTGTGGATAACAGTCATCATCATTTACACAAGTAATGGAGAGGGGGTGTCTATTTTAGTTGAATGGTGATAAGAGTGAACTATACCTCTCAACCTCTTAGAGCACAAAATCTGGACCAAGCCTAAACTAAAGAGGGGACAAAGACCCAAAAATAGGGACACATTTTAAATATTGCTCTTATAATCTTAGAATGTTGCTAGAATAACAGGATTTGTGTTAGCTTACATTATCTGAAGGCTATGAAGTCTGAAACTCAAATGTATATCGCTATTCAGTGACTTTAGGTCTCAGTGATTTGCCAAAAAATCCTAACTTTTATAAGGAGCAGACCAAAAATAAGAGGCAAAAATCTAGACAGTTGAGAGATATGGAGTGAACTACAAAATGTCAAGCCAGCAATACCGAATGCTGGAATATCAAACAAGAAAAGCAATGAAAACATCTTTTTTGCAGCCCCTCACACTCCTGCTAATTATATACACCAACTCCAAGATTGTACCACAGTCAAAAAGGGACAATTTCCCGATCCCCACTGTGCCACTGTTTCAACTACAGAGACTCCCATTGTCTTTACTCTTTCAATATCACAGGCATGATATTTTGTGGGTCACTCTTCTGGATACAGCATTGCTTCCAGACAGGAACATGACAAATTCTGCCAACTTAGTGAGTCTTGCTAGCCTGGAGGGTCAGCCATTGTGGGAGATTGTTCCGTTTCAGTATGCCATTCCATACATGTGGCCCAACCAATCATATCTGTGAGGTGCTGGCAGCATTGAACAGTTGTCTAGTCTTGCTCCCCCTTGACACCAATGTCTTTCAGCAAGAATTTCAACAGCTGATTCTATAACTGTTACTCTGCCCTATCTCTATTCAATAGACATAGGCACTGCTACCTGAAGACTCGCAGCAATTCTGCAATGTTGAACAGTCCAGTTGCTACCTGCCTGATTGCTCCTTAGATATGTTTAGTCATGTGTAAACAGATGGAATAGAGCAAAACATACTTGCAGTGCATGGATTAGAAGGATTGCACTCTGATATTCAGGAAAAAAAAAGACAAATCAGTTAAGCGCTAGAGTGGTGTGAGACCTGACCTTAACAAATGTTAAGCACCCCCTGCTAAAGTTATTAAGGTTGAATCTTGGATTAGGTAGTAAAATCTGACAGTACTGAGCAGTGAAGACACAGTCAGAATAAAAGATTTAGCTCTTCCTGCTGTGCGCATTGATAAGTTGTCCCTTCCAGGTCTATATTATATGATCAAAACTTTAGCTAGTTGAATAACTAAAGCTTGATCACTAAATGTTGAAGTCGCAAAACTGTGAATGGCAGTTTCCACACAGGAAAACAATTTGTTTGGCCGTTACGTGGATTTTGCCTTTTCTACAATATTAAGCGATCTCGGACTTGGTATATTTAGTTAGGGGGGATGTGGGGTGCACAGCCTCCCACGACGGGGGGGGGGCGGTGACGAAGCCCCCCACCTGATTTGTGTTTAATTTTTTTTTGTTTTTTTTTTTTTTTAGTTGGCACAACGGCATTGTTTCCCTGTGTGGAAACTGCCATTTGTGGTTTTTGGACTTCGACATTTAGTGATCGAGCTTTAGTTATTCGACTAACTAAAGTTTTGATCATATAATATAGATCCTCCCTTCCTCTTACAAACTTAGAAAGTAGCTAGAATAACAAGATGTGTGTTTGCCTGCATCTTCTCTGAAGGAGACGAATTCTGAAACTCAAATATATGTTACTATTTAGGAACTTCAGTCTTCTGTGAATTGCCTGAAAACCACAAATTTTATGAGGAACAGACCAATCAAATGAGGCAAAAATCTGGACAGTTAGAAGGTATGGAAGATGATTCAAAGATAAAGGACTGTGTGTTGCACTATCTTTCTAACAGCACCACTAAATGGCTAAATGCTTTACAGCATTGAAAGCTGGCAAAGCAGTTAGCGTTTTTCCCTTTTTTTTTATTATTGTTACTAGTAGTACATGGAGCAGATGAAGCTCCATGCACTACAAAGAACTATGATCAGGCCTCCACTCCTGAGGTGAATTTCTTGGCATCCATTTCTCGAACACATAATAAAAGGTTATGATCGGCAACCTGATCATTATTCTTTATATTGTTTATAGTTATATAATGGAATTATAAGAAATATATATTTCTTTATATTGTTTTTATACTGTGATTCAAATGATATGTATCCCTATAGTGTGCACATATTCACAGTATGCAGCCCTGGCAGACCTGGTTTGTTACAGTACAGTAATTCATGACAATGACTAGGCATTAAAATGGTGAGGTAAGATATATTACATAATAACATCTGCATATGACAAATTAGATCTATATCTGCCTATGTGGTAGACATGGCTGAATGTCTGTGTAAAGTATCCACAGGAGAGACTGCATCCATCATGTCACATATTTAACTGAACTACAGTGCTTTTTCCTTTCTTTCCTGCTGAGGGATTATAGAATCAGTACTAGGATTGTGTGATGGGTCATTTAAATGGTTCGATGCCTGGTATGACCTCAGCCAGATATTAACAAGCAGGTATCCCTCTGTCAGCAAAACAGTGCAGCCACTGTTATAATGAGCTCAGCTGATGCCACACAGCTCAGCTCTACAGAGTACACCAACAGCCTAAGATTAGTTCACCTCACTGTTCACTATTAAGTATTCCGAGACCTGAGGTACCAGCTGTGCTGCCATACAGCTCCTTGTTCTGACTAGCTGATATTCTTCTGAACTCCTAAGCAATGTGACAGCTGAACTGTTCAGTACCATAGCACAGCATAGCTGGCACTCTGCTCAGTATATTACCATCGGTCTGCAAAGGTCACTCAGCAGAGCAGTATATTACATTGCATGGATAGTTGGTCTTGTACTGCAGAGTGCAACTTATCTGCAAATGCAGAATGCAGCTCCACAGTGAATTTTTATGAACCTCGTCCCAGTGGTACTCACCCTGATGAATACAGAAATCAAACTTATGACATGTTCAGACTCATTTCCATGGTCATTTATGGGAGTAAACTGAAAAACCCAACCTTTAGCAGTGAGCCATTCAGTCTGTCTAACCACAGGAAGAGACAGACACCACTTTAAGGCAGTACACAAAAACAGGCTTTGTTCACTGATGGAAAGCATATTTGCTAGAAAAGAGAAAGAAAAAAGAAAGAAAGAAAGAAAGAAAGAAAGAAAGAAAGAAAGAAAGAAAGAAAGAAAGAAAGAAAAAGAAAGAAAGAAAAAGCAATGATAATCAAATAATGTGTTGTTGTTTTATAGTGGCTCAGATAAATGATAGAATATTGCTAGAAGTTTTCTTTACAGCCCTGCACTATAATTTTCTCAGCAAATTAAATTACATCTTAAAACAGCAAATACAGAGTCAACATACATGAAAGGAGAAGAACTTTGTGAAGCATGGAAGAGAAAGAAAAAGAAGTGAAAAGAGACACACAGTTATACATACAGAATTTTCACTGTAACAGGCACTAATCAATATCCATTTATTGTCAGACGCAGCCTTCTGTACGCCTACAATGTGCCAGCTTTCCCATAGAGGAATCTCATTCACTCTGACCTACCATGCCTCTCTGGTTAGAGGCAATTTTAATCACTTTTCAGTGATTCATTTCTTAGTGGCTACAGTGACCAGAATACCAAGTACGTATGTCTCCATTTTAGACAGTTCCTCCGGTGGAAGACTGCCAGCTAAGGAAAAATAATACTGTAATTACCTATTTCAAGTATGTAGTCCCTATAGATAATGTCACTCAGCCTGATCTATTACTTCTAAAACTTTCTGCTTGACACATATATGTGTCTGCACTTCAATTTGCAGATATAATTTAATGAGGCTGTTCATACAGTATTAATCCCTGTTGCTGGATTCATGAAAGGCCTTATATAAATAGTAATTTTTAGTTCTCATTCCTTATAGCTTTTCTAATCAAGTCTGATACTGTACTTAAATATGTCAATTTTTTTTTAAACCAGTTAAGTTCAGTAGACAGAAAAATATATTCTTAAGGGGGTGGGGGACTCTGGAGTGGTGCCTGGTTAAGTGACCTGCTCATTCACACAGTCTGCAAGGATCAGCTGAGAGAATCAAACACAGGACATCCGAATGAAGCTCACAGTTTGAAGTCTCTGTGTTAAACTGACAGCAGATGATACTTTTTCTCCTGTTATCTGTGATATCGTCATACTGTTCAGTGATGAGGAACGTGTTATATGCTCAATTGTTCTTTTACCAAATGATAGCAGAGCAAAGTATTTCAGCCTAAATATTCACTGTTGTGCAACCTCAGAGTATATAAACACAAGTTCAGAACGTACGGAAAATGCAGGGACCTCATCCCTGTAGACAAACAATGCTGCCAAGGTTTGCTGAAAGTTGCTTTGGATGTCTTTTTTTGTTATCTAATGGCAGTCTGCGAAAGATTTTTCAGTAGATTGACATTAATCCTAGTAATGTCATGTTTATACTTATGCAAGACATGTTAAAATTTTACAAAAAAATTCATGGAGAAATGGAAGTTGTGCCTGAATTCCACAAAGTAAATGAATGTGGTAGCACAAATGGAATAAATTAGTGATGCTGCTACTCATTATACCAAATGCATGTTCATACTGTATCACTTATGTTTTCGTCTCCCATGATGACAGGACAATGGCAAAGACATGAAGGAGAGCAAAAGACTGGATAAGTAACTTTTGCAGTTCTACCAGCAGCACAGTGACATCACAAAACAGGACTGTAAAATTGCTAAGATTGGTACATCTGCAACACTGTTCTTTCAGTTTTACTTTGCTGCTGTTGTGCAGAAGATATTTCAACAAAAAAAGTTACATGAATGACTATATTTCAGTGAGACAGAAAAAAAGGTCTATTTTGCCTATGTAGATGATGCCGCAATGGATTAAGTTACACCTTGACATTAATGAAAGCACACCAAAACCATGGATTGTTCCATTTTTTTAAATAAACAGATATGCCCTGGGATTCATTTATGCCTACATTAAGTATACACTAAGCGTACCTGTTCTGAGTGAACAGACAGCACAAGCATAACTCATACCTTCTTCCTCCTAATTTTAGTTTTTCTACTGACTTTCTTGCAGCTTTAAATACTGAGGGAGATTCATAAAGGTTACCACAAAGTGTAGACTACATGTACACTTACTATAATCTTTCTGAGTGATTAGGAAGCACAAAAAATGTGGTAGGGATGTTCTTGAATACAGATCGTGTACAATTAGGGTACACTTTGTGTAGGTGTTATTGAATCTGATGTATTCACATGAAATAGTACACCCTGAGCTGGAAGAATTAATGGTAAAATCATTAAGGCCAGGTATTCACTGAGCAAGAAACCATGAACCATGAATAGACCACTTAACTCTACCTGCACAGATTAAAAATAAGAATGATGGCCTTTAAAAAATAACATTCAGCTAAGCATTTGAACATATAATTAGCATATAATTTGAACACCAAATAGCACATAACTGCTCTTGCTTCTATTACAAATGTGGAATACTACTCAGAAATACATTTAAAAAGAAGAGAGACTACAATAAAATGATCGAAAATATAAGAATATTATCAAAGAGACAATGCAAATTCTGTAGATTTTAAAGAATGTTATTGCAAAATTCTAGCAATTTGCATTTTTGCAATAGAAAAAGAGATTTGTAAGATATGGATCATCTTTCTTCAAATTACTGTTGCCACTGTATGTTGGTTTTCTGTGTACTAGACCTCTTCAAAAATTACATGTGATAAGGGGAATTTGGGAAATTGTGTGAACAGGTGAATCAAGCAAGAGAATAGGGATATCCTAAATCAGGCCTGAAAACAGAAACATTCCGTCAAAATAGGGTAGCTGAGAGGTTTGGCTCATATCTTCTCATTTACACGAGTGGCCAAAAAGAAGAAATAACAAGGCAAACACTTGGAGGCTATTTGATGTTTTCAGGTCATGTTTAATTATTTATTTTATTTTATTACTATATTTCTGTTGCATAACTACATTTTGAATTCTTATTTTTGATTTGCAAATGCACGCTAAACTGTTTTTTTTTTTTTTTGAGAAGATGCTCAAAAAGCTTTCTGTGACATTACCTGAAAGTTAAGGATATGAACATAACGTTCATCTGTATCAGATACCCAACAGCTGTAGATTCTAGATTTCACTGTTTTCCTGTTTCTCTTCAAGGTAAACAATGGTGCATATCAATGAAAGAGAAATAATCAGCCAAATGTTGCTAGTCTCTTAGCATCTAAATTCGCATAAGGTTAATGCATATTACATGTATATACTTACAATGTGCCTATTTTGAAAATGTGTATGTTCAGGGTTTTGTGCTTCTTTGCTACTTTTCAATGACATGATAACAGCCAAGATGTGTAATTTTACAGAGGTCAGTGTAAAATTTATTTTGGCAGCCCTCTTTTGGGATTACCCTGCCACAGTTTAGTGGCTGCCAAATGGTTCAGGGTGGATTTCATGAGGAATGTTGGTTCCACTATACATGATCAATTAAACAATTCTCTAATTGCAAGCTGCCAGTCACAAACAAGCAAACAACGTATTTCTAAAAGAAATATGAAGACAGTGTTTTTTTGTATGGGCAAATTCATCAGTCCTCATATGGGGACTTTGACAACCCACAATTCCTTACATAAACCTACCAACCCCATAGTTGCATAGCTGTAAAGAAAATTCAGGAGATATATCATATGTGAATAACTTTGTTGCTTATTCTAATCTGGATAGGAACATATATTATTTACTATGTGGAATCAATGAGTTATACCTTCTGTAATTTAATTCATGAAGCAAGTTATTTCCTCAGCTCATTGCCCTGCTGCTGGGTCACACATATAGTGTATATATCTATATATATAATATAATGAATACTCATGTTAAACCCAGGCCTGTGTTTCTACCAGCAATGTGGATACAGCAGAAGTGAGAGCTAGCACTCAATAATCACTGACAAGTATACAATAGTGTATTTCAACTCAACCAGATTGCTTTCCCTTATACTGCACTCTCTGAACAGGTTGGGATGTGCTATAGGGTTATACTTCAGGGTGGCTTTATGAATCTGCTAATGCTATATGTGTAGGGTGTATCTGTATGCCTATATATTATGTAGCTCCACATTGATGGAGGCTGGCACAAAAAATCACATGACATCACACCGGTCAGAGACATAGCTTTCATGAACCATGGTATTCATGAATTACAGTTTGCAACTGCCCTTTGTGCCTTTCACAAGGTCATTCAAGAATTCAATCATGTGTTAATAAAAACAGTTAAATTACATCAATTTTTATTAGTGAAGTGTATGACAGTTTTTATCTCTGAAGTGCAAATTCATAATTCTGGGATGAAGATATAAGTGAAGGGATAATTATTCTTGGCTCTGAGTTACTGTGATTTAGGGATAATATGACAAGGAGGAAGTGGGTACAGAGGGCAAAACCCTGTACAATGAGAAATGTATGTGGTTGGGAAGCAAAAACATATACAGAAAATGACTGCCAAAATGTTATTATCTAGGCTGCTCACAGCTTTCATCTTGGAATTTTGATTCCCAGTTAAGAAACATGAAGTATGGTACAAGGATTTTGTCATTTCCTCTAACAAATTGCAATTATATGTTCTTAAAATCATAATATCAGACTGTTATAGGGTAATTGTAAAGGGTTAAGAAATTGGTAGTTAAAGGAAGGATATTGCTGGACTTATAGTCATGAATCCATGAAAGCAGCTTATATCTTTTAATGGCTCCTAGTAAAAGCAATAAAGTTGATAACATTTTTTATCATATTGTGGTTGCTTTTGTTAGGTGTGGTACTTTCAAACATGTCACTGTGGATTCAGACAGGGCATATCCTAGACTCTAAGATGAAACGATACATGAGAAGGTAATGCATACCACATGGCAGACATTTCAGGTTGAGAGGGCTCTTCCTAAGTTTCCGAGAGTCCACCACAAAAACAAGTCCATGTTATGGAATTGGTGGATGTTACAAATGTAATTCAGGAAATAGTGGTGGAAGTAGGAATGGTCAACAAGTGACTGTTCAGTGACTACAAAACATTTAAGAGCTCATGTTGGGCCACTCTTCTAAGGCCACTGACGGACTAAGTATATGAAGGTATCAAAAGCAGGTAGAACACAAAACTCCAAGTTAGAATTTTTATGGAAAAAAAAATCTACTTTAGTGCAGAAAGTTAAATATCTTGAGCATGAAGGGATAAGAATAACATCCACAATTATAGAACAGCAGAAGAGAAGGCACAGACTGTAACCTTTGTGCAGAAAATACTATAGCAGACATTTTATGTAGAACCTAGGTATCAAATTCATTTAAAGTGAACTGCACTTTGAGGAAAAAAGAACAGTTGCACAATATTTGGAATGGAGGACTTTGACTTTTAAGTGCTAGTCCAGTGTAGATAAACAAAGCATTTTAAAACCATCTGATCCCTACTTACAAATGATTATTTGACCAGGAATTCACACATTCAACAGCAGATGATTAAGATGTCCATGAACCCTGCTGCTCTTCAGACTGCACATTCAATTGCTATGATAATTCTGACCAAGCAACAGATTTCTGAGTATGCATGACGATCATCTATTTGTCAGATGTAATAGACTAGGGTATAATCTGGGAGAAGCATGGTTGGGACCAACATCTATCCAATAGCCATGGAATTGTCATTGCTGCTGCACTACAGGTTGAGAGGTTCCATAGTAGGAGGTGTCACTCCTGCTCAAGAAGCTTCGTCTTGCTGTTGCCTTGAAAGATTTATCTACCATAGCTAACACCATTCTGAATATCTGATCTAATCTTGTTGTTAGCAATGTGAAAAAGTTTATTATTTACTGAGGCTAGGTTTCATGTGGAGGACAGCTGGATTTGTATGGGGTATATTGCTCAAGACTGTAATGATATGCCTGCATCACCATAGTGTATCTTTAGGACGATTGTGTATGATGTGAAGTCTACTGGTTAGGATCATCAGGAACATTATACACATGTATGACAGGCTATTTACCTTCCTCCTTCATATCGGAGACATGTTTCAATTACAACATTACTTCTCTGTACAGTTCATTTTTGAGTGAAATGTTACCTTATTTGTTGTTGTTATGGAATGGGGAGAGTTCATGGCAGAGTGATTTATACATCAGTTTTACATGTATGCAATGTTAGTTGATCTTCAAGCACTTATATCAGGAGGCACATATATCACAGTGGCTGCTATAATAATAGGCCATAAATACTGCAAGTCAATTGCCCTACTACTCATGGCGTCCTGTTTCATCACAATTTGTTGGGTAAATGGACAGCATGGCACTGCTTCTTTTGAAAAATATTTTCTTCTGGTCTCTCCAATCATTTAGCTATTGTCTCAGTAGCTTGAGATGGTTTGCAACATGTGTGTAAGTTTAGTATTACTCCCCCCACACACATTTTCATTTTTTATGTGCATGGAAGGAGCTTAAGAGGAATCAGTTTCTGTGCTACTATTCTTGCCTGGCACTGGAAAGCCAGCATATGCTCCTCTTCCCTTCAGCATCAGATTAGAATTTTTTTTTAACTTGCCTTTGTTTTCCGGCCTATGGGCAGCACATGGGTATGGCTTGGGTCATGAAACTGCTTCCCTGTGACCTTGAAGGTGAAAACTCTTTGTATACAAGCTTGTTGATTTTATTAGTGAAATGGGATAGTGATATGTCCTTATGGTTGTGTATCGAGTGTTTCATTTTTTACATAAGATCAGGATGGGACTTTATTCATTTAGTATTTATATGTTCAATAATTCATTTTAAAATGCCTGCTTTATCCTACTGAGGGTTGCATGTGGGCCTATTTTGGCAACCATTGTGAGTAAGGCATACAATCAGTCCTGGATTAAACACTAGTGTATCACAGTGTGCATGAGTGTATGCACACTCACACACACACACACACACACACACACACACACACACACACACACACACACACACACACACACACACACACACACACACACACACAGACATATGTAGACAATTGCATGCAGATTGTATACACATCTATGGGTAGTTTAGAGGATTAATAATTTACCTATATACCCTTAAGATGTGGAAGGAAACTAAAGCCCCCAGTGAAAACCCACAGAAACAGAGATCAAATCCAGTATCTTCATCATAAAACATCCCACCTAAGAAACAAACAAGAGCACCAATTAATGTGAGGCACTAATACTGACCATTGCATTATTGTGCCGCCATCATTTAAAGGTAATGGAGTGCATAGTTCTGTTGAGAAACCTGAATATTACCAGCATGTGAAAAATCTATTCCTGGATGTTATTTTTGTTCAGAACCCTATCCACCATGCTCTAAACATCTGGAATTGAGTAGACAGAGTTAAAAGCTCTGGGGTGCATCCTCACTGCACAGAGGGAACAGTCTTGAAATCATTATTTAGTGGGACTTATATAGTACTAAGTACATCTGGAGGATACACTTTCAGCCTTTAATGGTGAACTAACATCAATAAAGGTTATGTGAGGGTAAGTATACTTTGGATAGATTTTATCAGTGGTCTTGGATGACCTTAGACAGGGCCAGTCCTGACTTACCATCTCTTTAAGATATCAAATAGCAGGAATTGATAGTATGTATGGATTTTACTGTCTGACTTCAGCTAAAGATACCACTTTCGTTAAGCCAAGTGGACTTACAGTGTTGACATAGTATCTTGATTTATGAAGCTTAAAATAATGGTGGATGTAGGAAAGAGGCTAAATACCAGTGGGCCCTGTAGCTTCAGTTATCCTTTGGCCCAAACTCAAATTTCTTCTCTTTCTGACAAGGGTTATGCCACTCCCTCAGTGGAAGATAATATTACATCTATTTTGCTTTGACTCATTTAATGTTTCAGAGAATTCTACTTTATTTCCATCACTTGCTAAACTGAATATCACTTCCAGTTGTGATAGTTATTCCAAGCCCAGAAATGATGAGGTGATTGAGAAGTGAGGAAAGGCCAGATACCTGAAAACACTAGACTTGCCTGAGAGGTATTGACAGATACTGCATTATCCTTCTCTCCTAAAGAGAAAACATCCTTTGTAACCCCTGAAGGTATATTTTGTTCACAGTGCAACCATTTGCCTAACACTGGACTCCATCCATCTTTCAATCACTGGTATATGAAAAAAATGTAGCCCCTCTCATGATGTATTCCTGCATGCCTGAATGGCATGTTATCCTCTCAGAGGACTGGCAGACTCACTTACTAAAAGTGCAGGCTTCACTATGATTGCTGAGAAAATGTCATCTGGATATGGTGGAAGACAGATATCTGGGCCACTACGGGAAGTGGAGTGGTAAAACTTAGAAACAGAGGCCATAAAATCTGGCATATACTTTCCAGCAAAACACAAGAGAAAGCTTTTCCAGGGCTAACTAGGTATTACAAAATATGTGTACCTAATTCTGCAACTATTGCTTCCTCTTGACTTAAAAGGAAAAGCTTTTTCAAAGTGCAATGGTCCACTGAGGCAGATAGACCATTTTATGTGATAAAAAAACACATATTATGTTCTAAATCAGTTTTACTAATTCCTGATTTTACTAAGATATTTATCATGTACATGAATATAATAGAGGTAAGTTTGGAAGAAGTGCTGTCATGAGATATTCAAGGTGATGGGTACCTTGTGTATCACATCAGCTGGAAATTAAGGAATGCCAAAAAAAATATTCATCCATTGAAGCACAGTGCTTGTCTGTGAAATGAGCCTTTCCCTTTCTGAACTACTAATTGTTAGGTAGACATTTCATCCTAGTAACTGATCATGACCCATAAGGGGTAAGTAATCAGTCAGATGGCAGTACCAAGTTATCACATTGACCATTTCAGTACAAAATGACTCATAGTCCTGGACTAGTCAGTAAGAAAACCAGTTAATGGGTTGTTGAGGTCCCAAAGCCCTTTAATGTGAGTCCAAACTGATGGATTTATACTGCAAAAGAGGCCATTATAAAATCTTGTCTACGACAAAATGTGGAAATGCTTCGCTTGCCATCCCAATAGGAATTCACCTGAATATAAAGCTGTCCTGGTCTTTGCTTAATTAAGTCTATAAATCACTGGGTCAAAATATTTTCTTGGTCATTTTGGCTCGCATGCTGCCCTGCTAGATGACAAGATGTAGTTTCTGATTTGTCTGGCTTCTTATATCACCTTGAATTTTCTGTTAGTAAATTGTTTTTGTTCTTTAGCTGAGACAGTATTGTTAAAAGTAGAGGCCACAGCATTTACAATCAGCCTTAGTGTGAGCTTGGCTGTGTTGTAAAAGCTTTTGGATTTGTTTTCTTTTTTTTTTCTTCTGGTGTATATATATATATATATATATATATATATATATATAAATATATATATATATATATATATATATATATATATATATTGGTTTTCCTGATTGTATTGCTATTCTGGTCTTTGTTTAATTAAATCTATAAATTGGGACAAAACATTTTTGTGAGCATTTTGGCTCATATGCTGACCTGATATACTGTAGACAACAAGCTGTAGTTTTTGATTTGTCTGACTTCTTACAACAACTCGAATTTTCTGTAAGTAATTTTTTTGTTGTTGTTTTTAGTTGAGACTGTATTGTTAAAAGTATTTATTTTATTTATTTATTTATTTTATTTTACATTTGTTGACCGGGAAAAATCCGACTGGATACATGTCCATTTTCAGCGGAGGCCCGGGGAGAAAAGCTCCACATTTAACAGTTGGTACATTGTTACATAGAAAAAAAAAAAAAACTGATGTTAAATTACATTAAGCAATAATAATAGAAATAATAAAAAAAGAGAAGCCAGAGATACAGGCGTTATTAGTTACATACATAAATAGTTGATAAAAAGAGGGTAATTAGACGCAGAACAGGTATATGATTTGAAGAAAAACACTTAGTCATGCATAAAAGATAATACAAGACTAAGATGATTCAGAGGGAAGAGAAATACAAGGGGAAAGAAGAGGAAAAGAAAAAGAAGCTGACATGGTAGATTCCATGGGATTCTATTGAGAGGAGAGGTGAGAGAAGTGAGTTAACTCAAGGCAGTTAGTCAGGGTGTGAGCATTGGCATAACCAGTGGGACTTAAAATATTGGAATAGACTTTTTTTAAAGTATGATAGAGAGGTGTTTGTGGTAATGCTGGTGGGAAGGGAGTTCCATATATTAGCAGTAGTGTTAGCAAATAGAGCATCTCCACTTGCATTGTTGGATTTAACGTTTTGGATAAGTATTCTGTTTGAGGAGCGTAGGCTATTTAGGTTAGTATAAGGAATGACTAGGCTCTTTAGAGCAGGGGTTTTCTCAGGATGGGTAAGTATTTTATATGCCTCAGTAAGTTGAGACAGCTGAAGGAGGTTAGGGAGTTCTATCCATCCAAGGTCTTTTAGGTTATTACAATGGTGTGTTCTATATGGTGAACCATTTGCAAATCTGGCAATGTGATTATATGAACATGAGAGTTTATTTAGCTCAGTTTTATTCAGCTTAGTGAACATTGGGGATGCATATAGAAGTGTGGATAATAAGTGGGTACGAGCAATAGTTGTTTTTGCCATAGGAGTTAGAAAGGCTTTGATTCTATATAATGATCCTAGTTTCCTGTTGACAGTTTTGATAGTAAGATTAATATGGATGTCATATTTAAGTTTATTGTCTATGGTAACTCCTAGTAGTTTAGTATGGGGGTCAGGTGTTATAATTGTACCATTATTTGAGTGTATATTAAAGTCTATGAAGGGAAGTTTCTGGGTAGGGTGAAATAGAAGCAGTTTGGGTTTTTTGGGATTAAGAAGTAGCTGCCTTCCTGTTAGCCAGTTTTCAACAGCTGTAAAGCAGGATTGAGTTTTAGCTAATAGATTGTCTAAAGAGGTGTCCGAACAGACTAAGGTCGAATCGTCAGCATATTGTATACAGGTTGCGTTGGGGATGGCTTTGTATAGGTCGTTAATAAAGACTGAGAAGAGAAGTGGACCCAGTATGGATCCTTGTGGCACACCTATGGTATTTGGTAGGAGATTGGAAAGTTGATTTTGCCAGAGTATTGCTTGTTTCCTATCAGAGAGGTAAGCTTGAAACCAGTCTAAAGTTAGATTGTCAAGCTGTAAAGTTTTTAGAGTATTATGAAGTAGTTGGTGGTTAACCATGTCAAAGGCCTTTGGAAGATCCAGAAAGAGAGCAGATGATATAATTTTGTTATTACGGTTGCAATTTATAGTATCAGTAAAAGAGAGTAGTGCAGTAGTTGTGCTGTGGTTGGGTCTAAATCCGTGTTGTGAGTTGGTCAGTAGTTTGTTCTGGGTTAGATAGTAAAGTAGTTGTTTATGTATACATTTTTCCATGATTTTGGCAAGAGGGGACATTATGGCTATTGGTCTATAGTTGGACAGTTCAGTGGAAGAGCCACCTTTATGAAGAGGTATAACATGGGATGTTTTCCAAATTGTCGGGATGGAAGATTCCAGGATGGTACGATTTATAAGTATTGATATGGGGTAGGCTATTACATTTGCGGCTTTCTGTAAGTATTCAGCTGGGAGAAGGTCAGCAGAGGGTGTAGTAGGTTTAAGTTTTTGTAATAAGGATCTTATGCTAGATGTTGGGACAGGTTGTAGAGTGAAAGTGGGTCTAGTTTCTGGAATATCCTCTGTCACAGGACTGAATTTAGCAGATAGTTGGTTAGCTAAGGTTTGTATAGTACTCGTGAAGAATGAGTTAAAGGTGTTAGCTACTTCTAATGGAGTTTTATCTGATACCATTTCTGGGGTGGGAGTTGAGGACTTGCCCGGGCATAAGAGGTTGTTAAGACCTGCCCAAAATTTTTGCGGGTTATTTTGGTGTTTATTTTGTAGTTGGCAGTAGTAACTTTTTTTGTCAGCTAGTATTGATTTTTTTGTGTCATTTCTTTTTTGTTGAAATATGATGCGGTCTCGGGATAATTTAGTTGCCCGCCAGGTATCCCAGGATTTGTTTCTATTTTTAATTTTAGATTTGGTTTCCTTTGTAAGCCAGGGTGCAATGTTTACTTTGGTCTTAATTATCCTTTTTGGAGCATGATTATCAAGTATGTCTAGGAAGGTGGTATTAAATCTAGATACTGCTTCTTCAAGGGGGAGATACTTTAGTGGGGCCCAATTACAAGATCTGAGTTCTTCTTGGAATTTTGTTAGGTTAAATTGCTTCTTGTTTCTAATTGACCTGTACATGGGAATGGTAGATAGGCCTATTTTATTTTTGTTATGTATGTGATGAGGTGGTCACTTAGGTCATTTGGTACAGTCCCAGACTCATATGTTTGTGGCTGGCTATTTATTAGAATCCAGTCTAAAATACTTTCTTTTTGGTTTACATTTCCAGTTCTAGTTATAGTATTTATAATCTGGGTAAACCCATGTAGGTTAATGTGGATGGGGTTGGTCTCTGAAGAACATAGGTTCCAGTCAATATTGACGTCACCCGTGATAATAGTTTCTTGGGGATAGTTGTTGGATATCCAGTTAAGTTAGTTTTCCAGTGTATCAACATTGTTCCCTGGAGGGATATACACTGTAAATAGATTTATTCTTTTTTCTTTGTTTAGCTGTATTTTTAAAGCAAGTATTTCTGCATTAGAGATTTGGGGTGGTTGTTTAGTGTTAAAGGTAATGTTGAGATTGCTGTTATAGAGCACAGCAATACCACCACCCTTTCTTTTTATTCGGTCTAGTCTATGCATATTATATCCAGGTGGTAAGATTTCACTATCTTTGGTCCCTGGTTTAAGCCAGGTTTCTGTTACACAAAGTATATCAGGGAGGTGGGTGGCTAGGAGAGCATGAAGGTTAGATACTTTGTTGTTGATACTTCTAATATTTAAATGGTAAATCAGGAAGGTATTGGATGGCCTTGGTGAGGGTGATGAACCATTTGGATTGGGTATAGTTTGAGGGCCAGGATTAGTGTGGATGTCTCCATCTTTCATGGTGTTTTTTCTGAGGTATTCTATTAGTTTAGTCAGTTTTAGTAATATTATTTGAGTTTGCCTAGATTTGGTATGGTTTTGATTAAGTTTGTAGATATGGTGGTGGTTAAGTTTTTGGGTATTATCACATAAGTTTTGGATATGAGACATAAAGGTAGGTTGTGTTGGAAGAGTATTAGTACGGGTTTTAGGGTAGTAATATCCTGAATATGGTTGTTCTTCATATTTGGTAATTAGATATGTAAATGAAATCAATGGAATTATAAGGATTGTATTTATTATTATAGTCTTTGACTTAGTGGGTAAAGTGGAGCACATTGTTTTAGTAGTGTGATACATAATTGAGAGATGGGTGGGTGTTGGTAAATTAAGTTTAACTTGAAGGGGTGGGGTGAGGAGAGATATAGGACAGTTCTAAGTGGTTGGGAATTACTAGGGGGAGTGGTCACTTACCTATAAATATAGAGGTACTGGGGGCGGGTGGGATATGGGGGCAGGGTGGGGCGCGGAGCGAGCCCGAGCGCAGCGAGGGCGAGCGGAGCGGGGTTAAACCAATTCAAGGTACAGTACAGGCAGGTAACAGTAAGGCAAGTACTTATGGTGGTTTGCCTTTATTCTATTAATTTAGATATCTCCAATGGTAGATAAAGGTTGTATGGGCTGCTATTTGTTTGCTGAATCCAGTACACTATTCGGGATAGAATGCTAAACAGGCTATCTTTTTTACAGATATCTTTTTGGTTGAGTAAAAGTCACTAGGAGGCTTCTTTTCAGTCAGAATCTTATATAAAACTGGAGTAGTACCTTAGTTAATTTGTTATAAAGAGGGTATTGCTGTAACCAGTTGTTCACCCTATGTATAGAGTGCTGCGGATGGTCAGCGCTTGCTTTAAAGTATATTTCTTGTCAAGCGACACACTTTACAGAAGGAGTAGGGTGTAGTAGAAAGATAGGTTAGGTCAGAGCCTATAGGAAGCAAAAATATAGTTTACTTGACAATAGTGGCTTCAGTAAGTAAAGGCAGAATGCAATATACAGGACAGATGTCTAAAAATACAATAGTTTTATCACACAAGGTCAAAAAAGTAATTACTGCTTGTTCCAAGATCAGCATTTATACATCCTTATTTGGCGATTTACTAATTTGCTCCTGGTACATTGCAACACTTATTCAGAACTATTTGCTACGGCTCGTTAAGGTCGTAGTGAATCTCTAACATGCAGCCTTGCGTCGCGAGGCTAATTCAAGTGATGTTGTCTTTGGCGCGCTAAGGCCAGAGTTAAAAACATAAACTTTACAATTAGACTATACGTCGGGATTAGGTTATCTGTTTCCGTAACCGCAACAGTATACATAGATATTAGGATACATGCGTAATATATTATGCATAGAAAACCACTAATTTAATGCAGAAGTCATCTAGTTTCTTCATACAAACGCTTTTTTCAGTTAGCGCAAGTAAATAACAAAGCGATACAGGTACTACTTATGTCACAGTGTATCAGAAATTGCGGTGGAATTTAAATACAATTCACTTGACTTGGTAGAGCTTAGCTCGATATGTAAAATAATGCTTTTAATAGCCTTTTTAACAGTCTACAATAGCTAGAATTAACAGGTCTTACATACCTAATGTAGGAGAGATTCCCGGCTGGATTCAGAAAACACAGTTGATAGTTTGGAAATGGCGCCACTAGAGGGGTTATATATAACCTCCTCTGCGTCAGAGTAGGGGGTGGAGTAGAGCGAGGTTGAACCAATTCAATTAAACCAATTCAAGGTACAGTACAGGCAGGTAACAGTAAGGCAAGTACTTATGGTGGTTTGCCTTTATTCTATTAATTTAGATATCTCCAATGGTAGATAAAGGTTGTATGGGCTGCTATTTGTTTGCTGAATCCAGTACACTATTCGGGATAGAATGCTAAACAGGCTATCTTTTTTACAGATATCTTTTTGGTTGAGTAAAAGTCACTAGGAGGCTTCTTTTCAGTCAGAATCTTATATAAAACTGGAGTAGTACCTTAGTTAATTTGTTATAAAGAGGGTATTGCTGTAACCAGTTGTTCACCCTATGTATAGAGTGCTGCGGATGGTCAGCGCTTGCTTTAAAGTATATTTCTTGTCAAGCGACACACTTTGCAGAAGGAGTAGGGTGTAGTAGAAAGATAGGTTAGGTCAGAGCCTATAGGAAGCAAAAAAATATAGTTTACTTGACAATAGTGGCTTCAGTAAGTAAAGGCAGAATGCAATATACAGGACAGATGTCTAAAAAAACAATAGTTTTATCACACAAGGTCAAAAAAGTAATTACTGCTTGTTCCAAGATCAGCATTTATACATCCTTATTTGGCGATTTACTAATTTGCTCCTGGTACATTGCAACACTTATTCAGAACTATTTGCTACGGCTCGTTAAGGTCGTAGTGAATCTCTAACATGCAGCCTTGCGTCGCGAGGCTAATTCAAGTGATGTTGTCTTTGGCGCGCTAAGGCCAGAGTTAAAAACATAAACTTTACAATTAGACTATACGTCGGGATTAGGTTATCTGTTTCCGTAACCGCAACAGTATACATAGATATTAGGATACATGCGTAATATATTATGCATAGAAAACCACTAATTTAATGCAGAAGTCATCTAGTTTCTTCATACAAACGCTTTTTTCAGTTAGCGCAAGTAAATAACAAAGCGATACAGGTACTACTTATGTCACAGTGTATCAGAAATTGCGGTGGAATTTAAATAGAATTCACTTGACTTGGTAGAGCTTAGCCCGATATGTAAAATAATGCTTTTAATAGCCTATATTAACAGTCTACAATAGCTAGAATTAACAGGTCTTACATACCTAATGTAGGAGAGATTCCCGGCTGGATTCAGAAAACACAGTTGATAGTTTGGAAATGGCGCCACTAGAGGGGTTATATATAACCTCCTTTGCGTCAGAGTAGGGGGTGGAGTAGAGGGGTTAAACCAATTAAACCAATTCAAGGTACAGTACAGGCAGGTAAAAGTAAGGCAAGTACTTATGGTGGTTTGCCTTTATTCTGTAAATTTAGATATCTCCAATGGTAGATAAAGGTTTTATGGGCCGCTGTTTGTTTGCTGAATCCAGTACACTATTCGGGATAGAATGCTAAACAGGCTATCTTTTTTACAGATATCTTTTTGGTTGAGTAAAAGTCACTAGGAGGCTTCTTTTCAGTCAGAATCTTATATAAAACTGGAGTAGTACCTTAGTTAATTTGTTATAAAGAGGGTATTGCTGTAACCAGTTGTTCACCCTATGTATAGAGTGCTGCGGATGGTCAGCGCTTGCTTTAAAGTATATTTCTTGTCAAGCGACACACTTTGCAGAAGGAGTAGGGTGTAGTAGAAAGATAGGTTAGGTCAGAGCCTTAGTTAATTTGTTATAAAGAGGGTATTGCTGTAACCAGTTGTTCACCCTATGTATAGAGTGCTGCGGATGGTCAGCGCTTGCTTTAAAGTATATTTCTTGTCAAGCGACACACTTTGCAGAAGGAGTAGGGTGTAGTAGAAAGATAGGTTAGGTCAGAGCCTTAGTTAATTTGTTATAAAGAGGGTATTGCTGTAACCAGTTGTTCACCCTATGTATAGAGTGCTGCGGATGGTCAGCTTGCTTTAAAGTATATTTCTTGTCAAGCGACACACTTTGCAGAAGGAGTAGGGTGTAGTAGAAAGATAGGTTAGGTCAGAGCCTTAGTTAATTTGTTATAAAGAGGGTATTGCTGTAACCAGTTGTTCACCCTATGTATAGAGTGCTGCGGATGGTCAGCGCTTGCTTTAAAGTATATTTCTTGTCAAGCGACACACTTTGCAGAAGGAGTAGGGTGTAGTAGAAAGATAGGTTAGGTCAGAGCCTTAGTTAATTTGTTATAAAGAGGGTATTGCTGTAACCAGTTGTTCACCCTATGTATAGAGTGCTGCGGATGGTCAGCGCTTGCTTTAAAGTATATTTCTTGTCAAGCGACACACTTTGCAGAAGGAGTAGGGTGTAGTAGAAAGATAGGTTAGGTCAGAGCCTTAGTTAATTTGTTATAAAGAGGGTATTGCTGTAACCAGTTGTTCACCCTATGTATAGAGTGCTGCGGATGTAGTAGTAGAGGCCATACATTTACAATGAGTCTTGTTGGGAACTTGGATGTGCTGTAAAAGCTCTTCAAAGGTAATGAAATGAAGTGCCTGAGAAGGGTGGTAGGATGCACACTGTAGGACAGACGAAAAAATGAGGACATCAGAGCAGAAGCCAAAGTAGCTGCAATTGCAGAAAAGATCAAACAGAGCAGATTATGGTGGTCCGGGCACATGTGCAGAAAAGGAGAAGGCAATTTGGTAAACATGATTTGGGACAGACAGGAAGAAGGTAAGAGGATATCAGGATGTCCAGCAAAGAGGTGGACAGACTGTCTGAGAGTAAATCTGGAACAGTTAGGCAGGAGTGTTGAAGAAGGAAGAAGGGTGGCATTGAATCAAGAGAGAAGGCAACAGTTAACATAACACCCCAACCACAGATAAAAAATAGGGAAAAGTGGGTTGATGATGATGATGAGGATGTCATTGATCAGTTTGTGCACATTTCAACCAGAGGTTCAAACATAGTCTACATTCTTCTCACCAATATAGTAGAGTGCTGCCCTCCTCCCCCATGTCACATCCTCACTGGTGACATTGGATCCCAAAGCTGTCTCAATCAAAATAAACATCAACTTGCAAAACCAAGCAAAACCTGCTGAATTTAGAAACCATTCTAAAGCAAACTATACCCTGTTAAGTGACAGCTTATCAAAATTCAATGCCCTACCCAACCCAGAGTTCACAACAGCCTGTGCAGAATTATTCACAGAAACACTGTCAAAACATGTAAATGGGTGCATAGAGGCTGCTATAGCTACTAGAAGTAAGCCTAGAAAAAACTCCAAAAACAAACCACACTGGTGGAATCCTTATCTTAACAGGGTATGCAACAAAATGAAAAAAAATGTCATTGCCAAAGTCAGAAATAGAAACTCTCATAATTTCAAGGGTTCACTAATAAAACTAAACAGGAAACTATGACAACTAATTACATCCAAGAAGGCCAATTATGAGGTCAACATCACTTTTCAGGCTAAAAACACCTTCTACAGCTATGTCAGAAACCTAAAAAATAACATGCTACCATATGTAGAACTGGTAGTAAACTGGATCATTTTCACTGATCAGAATGATGTAGCAAATCTGATGGCTGACAAATTTAGCTTAAACTTTATTCCCCACTACCCTACAACCACCCCTTGTGAAAGCCCTACCAGCATAATTCTCCAAGTATCAGTAAGGGGCAGTTCACAGCGGTGCTCACTAGGGCTAAAAACACAACCTCAATGGGGCCTAACAATATCCAAGGTTGCCTGCTAAATAGCCTTAAACAGGACCAATCAGTACAACTTGAGTCACTTTTCAACTGCAGCCCCAAAACAGGCCTAATGCCAAGTGAATGGAGGACAGCCATGGTTATGGTTATCCCTCTTTACAAGGCTGGACCATCAACCATTCAGAAACTACAAACTCTTTAGTCTGACTAGTTTAATATGCAATGCAATGGAACAAATTACCATGGAAATGATCAACAAAGACACTGGCAATCTACAGACAATGGATCCATCCCAGTTTGGCTTTGTCAAAGGAAGGGCATGACTACTTAACCTGGTAGACTTCTTTGAGAAAGTAAGCAAAGTAATGGATGAAGGGAAAACAGTGCATACTACTTACCTAGAATTAAGGGAAAACAGTGCACACTGCCTACCTTGACCTGGCTAAGGTGTTTGACAGAATACTCCACTCTGGTATTTAGGACAAACTCACCAAACTAGGCACAAATTCTTACACAACTCACTGGATCGCCAGCAGGCTCACAGATAGAATCCAGGAAGTCAGGAGTGGTGAGACCACCCCTACCAAGAGGCAGGTCACCAGTAGAGTACCACAGGGCTCTGTGCTGGGCTCATCCTGTTTGGCATCTACTTGTCAGTAGTCAAGGCTAATGTCAGGGGCCTCTGGCTCACCTAGTTTGCAGATGACTGCAAATTGGGAGCGATCATAAATTCTCCTTATGACACTAACATCTTACAAGGGGATCTAAATGACTGGTGCCAAAGCCACGACATAAAACTCAGTGCAAAGAAGTACATTATAGTGCCTTTTGGACAAATCTCTACCCAGGCAAATTACTCCACTGATAAGATGCTCCTAAGAGTTGACCTGGTAGTTAGAGATCTAGGAACATATATAGACAGTAATCTGGCCTTTGACCAACACATAACCAAGGTAGTAAAAAATAATTAATTGTCACGCAACTTATAAGTAAGGGTATGGTATTCAAGTTCAAGGAAGTTATAGTACCACTTCAATGTCCACAGAGATTCCCTGCCAAGAGAATCCATGGTATTAACACAGTGTGTTATACAGATTGCCCTAGACCCCTGTCTGATATTCAGTCTCCTACAGGTTGTTGAGAGGCAGGGCATATAAACAATCTTTAGATCTAGCCATGATGGTGCTTTTGTACATCTGCAAAATGAGCAGCACCAGAAATACTAGATTCAGTGATTTTAAACTTGATTTGCAATATAAATAGAACACGCTGGTGAGACAGATGCTTGACTCAAAGTATCCCTGTGTTCTGGAAAAGGCTCCTCATCAGCTGAAACAGAGTTGATCCCTAACCCTATTCAACCATAACCTTGACCATTGGATGGTAAACAGAAAATTCATCCCTATGCTGGCCCCCATGTCTCTTATAGACAGAGGCTGAAAGTAAACATTCCCTAACTAACATACCCCCACATAACTTTTTAGCAACCTCTTAACTAACATACCCCTCCTAATAAACATAACCCCAATGAAGACTCACATGTCACAAGAGGATGCAATTGGGTTGGGTTGCATGGCTAGGCTTATCAATTCCCTCGTGGTCATTAGCTTGGTATATACCTATAAACCGATGAACTTATGATGGAGGAGGGTAAAACAAAGGCAAGAACAATATTATATTATATGCTGACACTCAGACCTTGGACAGGATTAAGGCTGCCTATAATGGAATTTGGCATATACATCCTTTGCTAAGAGAACTAAAATCGGGTCCTTTCAGTATGTGATATGAGTTGCTGGATGCCTAGATACTGGGGATGAGCCATATCCATGTGAGTAGGATTGGCATTTGAAATAGCTACATTTGTATTTCCTTAATCTTAGCCCTTTAGACTTAAAGGGGTCACTGGGTTCACTTTTGCTTCTTGGTCTCTCAGCATCTCAAAGAAATGATTTGAAAGCTCCAGATTTATGTGACATCCCTCATTGAGTAATACTGGAAACTGCCAAGTGAATTCCGGACCATGTCATGCCATTGCCCCTCATGAAAGAATGCTTCTACCACAATGCTCTTGAAGCAAGGGAAGAACTCTGTTCTGCTTGGCTTGCACTACTCTGTTTCAGTGTTGAGTAGAGATTACAGACTCTGCGTGAGTTTATGAGCTCTTAGGCTTAAAACCCTGTTTCTTGTGTTTGTCCACAGAGATCATTTTTTTTTTCCTTGAATGGTATCATCCAGACTTTTCTTACATGCAACCCAATAATATAACTGACTAAACCCAATATGGAAAGCCTCTCAAGTAATTTAATCATCTTAATAAAATAATGAACTATGTACTTAGCTGTGCTGTCCTATGTCTTAGTACTACCTGGTACATGTAACATCTTGAAACCAACCAACTTGAAACAATCATAAAAGCAAGTGGTCAGTATTTGTCTTTATAGCCATAGTCCCAAAAAATGCACTTTGGTGGTGTAAAGATGCCTTTTAGCACTATACTGAGGCTTCTAACTGCTAATTAACCCACAAATAAATAATCGACATCTGAACCATTTCTTCTTCTTCTTCATCAGAAATAAATTAAACAGCCTGATACAAATAAAACAGCATGAAGCATGATAAAGACCTTTTCATGTCAGAAGCACTATGCTTGGTATGTTACATACCATTATAAGTAACTGAGAGTAGCATGGTGAGGCAGGCACAGTGCAGGTATTATATGCCCTTGAGAGTTGAAATTATAACAGTGACAATTATAATTAGTTTTGGTCTTCACTTTATGAATATTAATTTTAAGGACATCTTCCATAAATGATTTCACTACCATTGCACAAATGGGTGCTAAAAGATAATTTTGTAGTAAATGTAGATCAATGCCAGATTTGCTAAATGAAATTACCTTTCTTGACGGAATAAAATAACAGTGCAAGCTCATGGCGAGTTTTCCCTCCAAATGTGTTTTGAAAGCTTGGGTGCAATATATTAATATTTAATTGACGTATGATAAATAGTCACCAGATTAAAGAATGTCTCATAACTTTGTAGTTATTAATAATTTTGAGCCAGATTTTTACACAGTTTTCACAGGAACATCTATTACAAATTACACCACTGTATTCATACAATGGGCCATGAAAGATGCTTTACAATTACTATGCAATCATTTCATATTGGCTGTGTATAAATTACTTTTTATTGATAGAATCATGCAAAATCTGCATAATATGTCATTCTGTGGAGTCCAATGCATAGTAAATGCAAATGTCAAAATTTCATAGAGCTATACAAAAATACTCTGAATATTTAATACAAGCCAAAACTTTGATGATGATAGTGATTCTAGATCAAATTTCCAGAATTCTCACTATATAGGGGCCTCATTATAAACTTTGTTACTGCCGCCATAGAGTTCACAATCACCTGCAGAAGGCAAATTTCTCTGAGACTATGGGAAATCATATTTCGACAGACAACTGCATACATTCTAAGGCATACTTCATGAGACGATTTAATGTATATGCAATGTTGAATAGTATTTGAGCTAAAAGTGTTTATAAATGGCCTCATAATGAAAATATTAAAAAGGTCTTATACAAAATAATAAGAAAAAAATGATTTGACCTCAATTTGTGATCCGGCCCTAATCAGTGAATATATGACTACAATATGGACATGTTTCTGTAGCTTGAAACTAAGTACAAGAACATGTGCTTGTGTGGGTAGGGGAGGGAAATAAGGCCCAGATTAGAACAATTTAGAGGTAGTACAGGATACTGTTAAGGCCAGTTCTAGATGAGGTAGAAGGCGGTATGTAACATGACATTAGAATGCTTTCCTCATTTCAATAAAATTAGAAGTAAGCTCTAAATAATTATGTAAATAAGCAAACAAATTTCAGGGGAAGATCAGGACATTGGCAATGTAGAACACTATCTAAGTGTGTTTGGTGGGAATATGAAGCTACATTGGGGGAGATAGGGAAGATACATTATTTTTTAAATAATGCTGTTCATATTGTGTGGGAACAGAAGTCAGAAGGGAGTGGCTGGTGATGACTTGCTTTATAACATTCACATTAGAGGGGTACATATGCTGTATACAATAGACTATCATTTTAATGGGGTGTATGTATAGAATAGTGTACCATAGACTATCACTTTAATGAGGTGTATGTATAGAATAGTGTACCATAGACTATCACTTTAATGGGGTGTATGTATAGAATAGTGTACCATAGACTATCACTTTAATGGGGTGTATGTACAGAATAGTGTACCATAGACTATCACTTTAATGGGGTGTATGTATAGAATAGTGTACCATAGACTATCACTTTAATGGGGTGTATGTATAGAATAGTGTATCATAGACTATCACTTTAATGGGGTGTATGTTTTAATAAGTGAACTGAGACGTATAATTTAACCAATGATTTATTCTGGAGCATGGTTACTCCTGAATTTACCCTACAGATGTTTCAAAACCACTTACAAAACAGCACAACATTAACAACATTCCAAAATTATTTGTTGCTGTTATACGAAGACATATTAATGTTTGTAGCTTATTTACGAATTGATTGGTCAGTTGAGTAATTTATTTATTCATGTCACATTTCCTTTTTGGATCTACTTTCTAAACCTGAATACAAGCTGTTTGAGTTTTAACAGTTCACTGTTGATCATTTGACTGACAATATACTTATGATCAAAGGTGAGTATCAAAAAGTTGTTTGGAGGTAGCAAGTCCCGCTGCCACCCCCCCAAAAGCTCTCACACACTTCGATCGTACGTATACTGCCTCTGAGGCTGCACAAATTTGAAGAAAATATACTTATTGGTAGAGTCTGTGTATTCAAGTTTCTCCAGCTGAATACACAGACAAACAACTGGAGGATGAAAATACCATGAATAGAATGTTTACTATCCGGGTCCAAAGCTCCATTAACTGCATAATGCTATAATTTTACAGTGCTTAATTTCAGCATTTTTCAAATGGATACTGAGGCTGTCATCATGGCTTAAGTGGTCCCACTTCCTTCTAACATATTGCATTTGCTCCTTGCTCATTTCAACAGATAGATCACAAAGGATGAGCTCTCATTCTCCATCCTTTCTTGATGTTGAGGCTAGTCAGATTAGAAGCTTGGAGATTGTACTACTGTCATGACATTATACTCCTGTTAGTCTATCATTGAACACAGGCAAACAGTAAGTGAAGCCACCTGGTCTAAATAGATGTCTGCCCAAAACTGTGATACAGTTGTTCCTGCATAATGAAAATGAAATTGTGAAAATAGCTACTGAAGTAGTGACAACACTGCATTACTTTGTAAGCTGAGTATGTGGCCTTATTGTAAAGCATCACCTCAAAGAAAGTGCATCTCTTCAACTGCACAATATGGAAAGAGAAATAATTTACTGTTCAACATATAAAAGAAAATGCCAGCAGCACAGAAACACAAAGAAATTGTATATAGTAACAAAAAAGTTAAAAGTCTTGTGAACAAAGGATTTGCAATTCCACTTTTAGTTCATAGGTTCATAGGTAGGTACTAGGCTATTGGCCCTAGGGCCTATGTAAGCCTAGCCAAAAAGGTACCCTGGCTTTCGCCACCCAAGAAAATTATTTTCCTGTGCCCCTGTTGACCAGAGCCCCAGAGGTGATCCCCGGAGTGAATTTCCCATTTCCCATCCAATCATCAAGATTTTTCTTGAAGAGTGCTAATGAGGAGCTCTGTTTGATACAGATAGGTAGTTTGTTCCAGAGTATGGGAAGTCTCTTGGACAGGAATCTATCCCTCCAGCATGTTCTGTTTATTGTGGTGACAAGGTTTAGGTCCTTAGAGAGTGTAGCTTGGAGGGATTGGGATTTCTTTAAGTGGAGCATGTCCAACAGCTCCGGGTTTGACATAGCTTTGTATATTAGGCAGACATCACCTCTGAGTAGGCGATATGTGACGGAGTAAAGCTGGAGTTTTTTGAGGCGGTCTGCATAGGGCATCTGTTTGAGGCTGGTAAGCCTCTTTGTGAGGTATTTCTGCAGCCTTTCCAGTTGTCGTAGATGTCTTGTGAGGTACATAACAAAAGGGGCATTGTACTCTATAATGGGTCTAATGAGTGATGAGTAGAGGGAAACAATGACCTCTTTTTTCCTGGATGAGAAGCCTTTTTTTGATGAGGTGTGCCACATAGAAGGATTTCCTGACTACTGTGGAGAAGTGATTATCAAAGGAGAGACTACTATCCACTTGTGTCTCAAGGTCTCTTATCACACTTTTGGTGTTAAGTAGACTACCACCTATGTGGTAGCTCATGGGTACAGAGTTTTTACCAAAGGGGATGACAATGCACTTTTTGGCATTGAGCTTGAGGCCATGGCTTTGACACTAGGCATCTGTCTCAGTGAGGCCCTTTTGTAGGATGTCCACATCATTAGGAGTTTCGATTATGGCTCCTAGTTTGCAGTAATCTGCGGACTTCTTTAGCCAAAGACCTTCTGTGTTAGCCTGTACTTCAGAAAAGTAGATACCAAACATGATAGGACCCGGGACTGAACCCTGTGGTACTCCACTTGTCGCAGGTCTGAAGTCGGATTTGGAGTCTGCTACTTTCACAGTGTGGGTTCTGTCAGTGAGCCATTTGGCAACCTATCTTGTGACATAGGGATATATACCTAGTTTAGTGAGTTTATCTATAATTCCAGAGTGGGGGATGGTGTCAAAAGCCTTGGCGAGATCTAGATAGGCTGTGTGAACAACCTTACCCTCGTCTATGGCTTTGGTGGCTGCTTCAAAGAAGTCTATCAGGTTTAGGAAACATGATATGCCTTTTACAAACTGGAACTGGGTGGGGTCCAGAGTTTTGTGATTACCAATGTCTTTGTTTATAAGTTCCATGATGATACATTCCATGGCCTTGCAGACCAGGCTTGTTAGGCTAATGGGCCGGTAGTTCTCAGGGTCCGTAGTGGCTTCCCCTTTGTGGAGTGGGATAACCATCACTGTGCACCATTCAATGGGCACAAAGCCTGAGGTGAGGCTATGATTGAACATGGTGCTTAGGTGGGGTGCCAGTTCATTCTGTAATTCATGTAGAATGCAGCCTGGGATGTTGTCAGGTCCCGTGAATGCTGTGTTCTTGGCTTCGGAGAGTGTGTTTTTTACCTGTACAGCTGTAATTACAGGAACTTTGCATTCTTCTGGCATAGAGATGGGCCCTTTAGGGAGTGGGGGGTAAAGTTAACAATGAACCTATCTGCCAGGATGTTGGCAATATCAGTTGGTTCTGTATATTTAGTGCTATTGTGCTATAACTCAGAGTAGATCTGAGTGTTGCCATTGAGATTCTTGATATAGCTATAGAATGCTTTGTAGTTGTCTTTAGAATCAGTGGCGATTTTGTTTTCGTAACTAGCTTTGGAGGATTTTATGAGGGATCTCAGCTTCTTACTGAGGATGTCCAGGGAGTTCCTCCAATCATGGGATTTTACTCTTTTTTGCAACAGTTTCTTTCTTCTGTTGTAAGGGTTTTTGTATGGTAGGGGACCACCAGATTGGCTTCCTTTTTTTTGGAGGATAGCATCTTGGTTCTGTTAGGGATAGCACGATCCATGCACTCGTGTAAGTGCTTATAAAGTGTATTTGTGTAGGATTCAGCAGTCATATCTCTGTTGTCCATCTGCATGGGTGTCGTGAAGTTTGCCACTTCTGTCTTAAGAAGCCTGAAGTTGGCTTTGGAGAAATGTTTTACGGTGGTTTCCCTAATGGGGGTGGGGGCAGGACGTGGATGTCTAGGGTGATTACCTTGTGGTCGGATCTGACCAATGAAGAATTGACCTCTGGTGCGGAACACCGGTCGCCCATGTTGGTAATGACCAGCTCTAGGATATTGCTGCCCCTAGTGGGGGTGTGTATAACTTGATCCAAGCCATTGGAATTTATAAATTCCAGAAAATGTTGAGCAAAAGAGTTGGTACATGAGTAGTTTTCCCAGTTAATGGTGAGGTAGTTGAAATCACCCATTATTAGGTTATTGGGTTGTACCCTAATATTTTCCAGTGTATCAAGAAATGAGGAGTAAGAATCCTGGGGCATGGTGGGGGATCTGTAGCAAGTTACAATTTGGATTGCGGTTTTGCCCAGAGTTAGTTGCACTTGGATAATCTCGGATGCATTATGCTGAGCAACTAGCCTGGAGGTGTGTATATCCTTAATGAATATGGACATGCCTCCGCCTTTAGTGCTACAGTCCAGGTTAGGTGGCCAAAAGGTGTAGTATGAATTATAGCCTGGTAATGCAGGGGTGCTCTCTGAATCCTTGAACCAGGTCTCTGTCACTGCACAGATGTCAATGTTCTCCATTTTAAGGAGTGCTTCGAGTGAATTCATTTTGAGGTTTAGACTTCTAGCATTGAGTAGCATTACCCTCAGATTTTGCTTGCTTGTACCTGTTGTTGAATTTGTCATTTAAACATTGCCTAAAAAGGCACTATAGGGGTGGCAGGAGCCTTAGCCAGTATCCAGAATCCCAAGGGTGACAGGTGCAGGCCATCTCTGGCAAAGCATCATGGTCTGTTGATCATGTCATCCCAGGCTGACAGATACTGGATCCCCTTAGAATGACACCAAAAGCTTAGCCAATTATTGAAGTCAATCATTTTGTCCTTGTACTGTGGAATCATTCTGGGTGATGGCAGGATGCTACTCAGGGCTAGGGTCATATCTGCCTGAGCTACAAGATTGGAGAGCTCCAACATGTCTCTTTTCATGTTGTCCATGGAGGTACATCAGGTCATTCACACCAACATAGAGAATGACAGAGTCATATTTGTACTTGTTGTGGAGTGACCTGAGTGCATGCATTATGTGGCAGATCCTGGCACCCGACAGGCAGCTGACAGTAAGGTTCTCCTTGTTTAGCCTGGTGAGTGGAACATCAGTGTGCCTGACTATAGAGTCACCTATGACTAGAGTGTTGGATACGTTGTTTTGCCTTATTGGGCTGTGGTTGAGTGGCACACTGAGTTTGAGGGCTATGTATCATTTGGGTTCTGTTGGGGGGGGGGTTGCTGGCATTTCTGCTTTTGAGGTCTCTGTTGCTTGAGCAGATTTTTATTGAGAGCATCTGCGAATGTAGGTGCGTGTTTTGTGTTTCTATGTGTCTGTTTTGGTGGTGTAGGTTTTGAGGGACTATGTGATGAGTGTGGTGTGGTGCAAGTGTTTACCTTCTCTTCTTGACTGTCTAATCAGTCTTGGGTGAAGAGAGCTTTGCTTCCAGTTTGGCTATATAAGTGCATCTCTCACAGGTTGTAGTGCTGGGTGGTAGGAGGAGAGGGTTGTCTGTGTACATGATGCCCAAATTCGTCAGGTAGACAGGAGAAAACACTGGGAGCTGACCCTTAGACATGCCTGGATATGTGCTTATTTATTAAGTACTAAAAATTGTTTTCCTCAAGACAAGTGAGGAAAGTTGAGTGTTATAGCAATTTATAGCTTATTTAGTGCTTAGGATGAGTTCTGAACAAGTGCTGAGCTCAAAGAAACAAATTTGAGTGCTAAAACTAAAAAACTGTCCAGTTCAAGGGAAAATTTGAAGAGAAGACTTTATGGCATCCGGGAATAGTTTAACCCTAGCTAAGCGTCGATGCATAAAGTGCATTTTTTTATATAACAGTAGCAAATGAGCAAATTGATTTAACAAATTAAACAATTAATTAAACAATTAACCAATAAAAAGTTAAAAACTGAGCCCTGTTCCAACAGTCTTCGATCAGACAAGTTCTAACTGCACACTCCTGCCACTAGGGTGCAGGGGAGCCTTCTGCAAAAAAAGATGGTCTGGATTAGTGCTCAAGTTATACAACCAAAGCTAGATTCAGCAGGTCTGAATCAAATCTATGCTACAGTAAACAAGGCGTACCAATTTCAGAAAGAAACAGTTCAAATAAGCAAACACGATAAACGTTTAACCAGAAACTCCCAGCTCAGAAGAGCAGACTCTACCCTCTTCTCCCACAAGAGTGCAGACCACACCTTCTTTATGTAAAATAACTGGCCCAAAGCCTAAGTGATTAAACCAGAATTAATACACTTTTAGAATAACAGACACTAAGCCTTCAATCAGCAACTCCCAACTTACAAGGATGCAAGCTACCTGTCCTGTGACAACAGTGCAGACCACAAATCTTCTTAATGTAAAACAACTGGTCTGAAGCCCAAGTGCTTCAACCAAAGGCTTAGAATAACAGTTACAAACAACTAACAAGCAGTAATAAATGCAGCAGAATAAATGCAATTAAGTACTTTTAAGAACAAGCAGCAAAAGCAAAATAAAGTAGGTAAAAACACAAATACAGTAAAAGCAGATGAATAAAGTGCAAATCTTTTTATATAACAATAGAAAACAAGCAAACTAGTATATATAGAAGTTAACAACAATGCAGAGGGGCATGTTATAAAGAAAAAAAAACAAGACTTAAAGTGTGGGATTAAGTCCAATTTATGAAGTGGCTAGTGATGTGAATTACATAAACTGATTTTATAAACTACGAGTACATGATAATGAAAGGACAGCAGTTAACGATGTTGAAGACTCTTCTTATTTTTAAAATTTAAATGTCTGTTATGACAATCTATAGGATGGGATGCAACATTAAATGAGGTCCATTTATTATACTTTGTACTCCTTAAACTCATCTAAAATGGTAGTAAAATGTTCTATTAAAATGAAACTTTGTAGCCTCTGTAATTCATCAGAAATGATTCTGCAGCTCGGTATTTTTATTCTGAAAAACACTTTGCAAACCTTGTAATTCTGGAAAAAAAAAATTATAATACATCTTTTATTCTGAATATAGTTTTATTGCCTGTGTTCATTATTCATGCCAGTTTCTGTGCATGGAAAAATAAATGGCAACTACTCCAAGAAAATATAATACAAGCATTCAAAAAGTACACTGGTATTTATTTGCTATTTTCTTAAAAATCCACAAGTTTACCACGCAGTGAAATCTTGAAATGTGTTGCAAAGGAAAATGCAGTAAGAAAAGAATTAGATGGGACCTCTCTGACCTGTATTATCTTGTTGATGAACCAGAGAGCTGGCTGTAGATTCATCCTTTTGATGAATTCTCTGATGAAGACCTCCAAGTTGCCATGGTCTGCAGCTGGCAAAATGACCCCTGGGAAGAGGTCTGAAATGATGCTATCAAACAGAGGAATGTCATGGGATAGAAACTAAAATAGGGAAGAAAATAAAATAAATTACAACTAAAGAAATAACTCAGAAACTCATGTAAACACAAATGTGTACGCAGAAACACATGCGTGCACACACACACACACACACACACACACACACACACACACACACACACACACACACACACACACGCACACATGCACACACGCACACACACACACACACACACACACACACACACACACACACACACACACACACACACACACACACACACACACACACAAGCACCAATACCCAAACTAACAGATCATTTTTTTTTATTTTATTTTTTGCAATTTTAAGAGATAGTTTTAAACCATTAGGCACTTCTCTGAAGTTAGTACAATGATCTAGAAATTGGCACTTATAAAAATAAATTAGTGAATTCCAGAACTTAAAAAAAAGAAGATGAGAAGAAAAGAAAAGCCATTCCTCATCTGTAGCATATTCTACTTTAAAAATGAATTATGAAAGTAAAGATGGTTGCTAGTCTAACAGAAAATATTTTGGGGAAGTACTTGAAATTGACAAGTTAACAGCATTCAGATATACATCTGCGTCCCAGGGCTATCTACTCTGAAAGATTTGTACAATAATATTAATAAGGCACCTTTTTAAATATCCTGTGATTTTTCATTCCATTTGCTTGCTGCATTATCTCCTTACATACACCAACTCATGCTACGGTAGCACAGATACAGCCTCAGCAGGAAGTTGGTTGTATCAAAGTGGCAAAAAGTTAAAAGGTCAGGCTGGCTTTCAGCAACAATAAATGGCCAGTTCAGAAAGTAGCTGTTACCAAACTAAAATAAATGGTAAACATGCCTTCCTACTGTAACGTTTGCTCTTAAAAAAATAAAAACAACTGAGCTCTTCATCGGTTTGAGCAGGAAAAGGTTTGTTTTTCCTTCATATTGTCTTGGTGAAGGTCATTGTCAGAAGACTGCTTACTTTAAAGCTTCTTATTTTCAATATAATAGAAAAGGTGACATGAAAATCATACTGTGGGTATAAATGTCAAGTTTTATGTAAGGGGAATGTCTATAGTGCAAGGGAATAGAATATATCATGTATTTAAGGTTTTTACATGAATTTGTTTTGTGAAACGTAGCATTTTAATTGGGCTAGCTGTCCGAAATAGTTTTCCTGTTTTGAATGTTGATGTTAAAAGATAACTCACCTGATGTGATCTCTTTTTTAGCATAAATAATGCATTTATCTAGCCTTTCAGCTGTGTTGTATCAAGTGAAAACAATTTTAATGAGCTGTGTATGGTTGCAGAATGCAAGTAACTATATTTAAATATAAAAGTGATACATTTGATTTTTATTAGTTTTTATTGTTCATTTATTTTTCACTAAATCAGTTTTGAATGGAAGAAAGTCAAGAATTTTTGTTTGGGGGGGAATAAGAGCAACCAAATCATTCAGAGATTTAAAGTCAACCACTTGTATTCTGACTCAAATAAATGTTCTTTTATGACTATATTTAGGTAATCTCTCAGTGAGCATCTCCACTTCCCACAATATCTCTGTTTTCCCTCTATTATACACACATGTTTATATTCATAAATGTCTGACATATTCAAAGTGCAAATTAGCCCAAGTAGAAGGAATGCACAACGTATGGGCTATTCTAAATTACATAAGAGGAAAATGGTGTAGTAAGGGAGTAAGGCTGAGGAGCAGGATTACAATTGTGAGTAATGAATCTCTGAACAGAAAAGTAAGAAGCAGAGAGGTTTGAATTTGTGGCATGTTTGTTGTATACTGGAGATGGTGCATTATATATCTTACATGACATTACATTACCCTCAGACCATAACACAATGGGGTATAATAAAGCACATGTGGAAACATAAATATAATGGAGAATGTGTTTAGCCTTTTTTATGGATGCTTCTATTGTTTAGACACATAGGGGTGGGGACTGTGATACAGTCTAGATAGCTGCAAAAAGCTTTTTGCAGTATGTGCCACAATGTACAACAAGGTATAATATCAGCAGATGAAGCAGCAGATGAACATCTTGGCAGAGTCTTCCATACTAATTGTACCAGCAGCAGATAGAGAGGCTGGACTATTGGGAAAGGACACGCATTAGCAAATAACAGCCAAGGCAAAGGTGGGCACAATACATTGCTGCACTGGCAAAGAGGTTGCGTCTGGTCCACAGTTATGGGCTATGACACACCACGACCCATAATAAAATGATGCAGGTGTTTTCACACCCAGGCTATAAAGAACAGTTCCTGACTATGCATTAAACATGACCATACCCACACATGGTAGAGAGTGGCCAAGGCACTGCTATCATCAGTAGCACTAGTTTGGGAGACAGAGTGACAGGTGATGACAACAGGCATTGCATCTCACTGTAACCTGCACACACACACACACACACACACACACACACACACACACACACACACACACACACACACACACACATGCACACACATGCACACACATACACACAGATATAGAAGTACCCACCAGTTACAACCACTTAACTTTCTGCATACAACTCAGCTGATTTTGAAGATCAGATGAATGGCAAAGTAAAGAAATAAATGCATACACATTTAAATAATGGCCACAGTAAGGTATTTCAGCTATTTGCTGTTAGATTACAGGGCAACCTGTTGCTCATGCAAGCACACACACACACACACACACACACACACACACACACACACACACACACACACATATGCACCCACTCACTGACATGCTCACCAGTTACAGACACTTTGTTTACTGTCTATACTACAGGTGTCTGTGATCAAATGAGTGAATGAATAAATGATAGTCACAGTAATGTATTTTAACTTCATTCTGTCAGATACATGCTCCTCTTGTTTACATCTTTCACTTGAACTAGCTGCCTTGCAACAACTTCACCTACACAGTATATTACCTCCCCTTTCACTTCCTAGTTTGTCTTTCACCCACTGTTTGGTACTTTGTTCAACCTTGATAGTGTTACTACAAAATTATTTTGTATAACTGGCTTTGTATATGATCTTTAAATTATGCATTGTTGTTTCTATTTCATCAGCATAGTTTATACTGAAAGTTTATTCATCAGTTATTCCTTGTAAAAGATACTCAAGACAGCATGCATTAACTAAACTTGGTCATACTGTACTTTGTATAAAGTCTGTGATTTTACTCAACTACACTGTCACTTCCTCCTTCAGGAATGATCTTTTCTTTTCAGAGAACATCAACAGATGCATGAACAAGACCATCAGTATATCGGTATATTGTGCCATGATTTCTATTTCTATTCCTGAGATTAGCATTTTATCACAGCACAATAGAAAGTTATTTGTATAAAGCAAGCCCACTGAGACCATATTCATCTGAGTGAGAAGCGCAGCTGACATGAATGACAAAGATCTTTCAGTGATTTTCAACAGTCTAGATCCCAACAAAAATGTAAGAACTCACAACAACTTAGAGGAGCTTCGGTATGACAAACAGAAATATCACTAATGTCATGTGTAATGCAGTAGCTAATGTACTTATATAATGGAGATGCATTCTAATACTACAACGCTTAATTCTGCTTGTTAATGCACACAAGTACGGTTTACAGTTTAATGGTATGAGAAAAAATGGTAGCTAGATGCTTCTACTGTTAAAAAACATACTTTGCTCTGCAGAGACACATACCCAGCACCAGAAGAAACATCACACCTACCCAGACTGTGGAATTATGAATGTTGAATCTTAGATTCCATCTCATCTCAGATGTTCATAAGTTCATACGTTTAAACTACTACTAAAAGAACACTTTACTAAACACTGGCTCTGCTTTTGTGTTCTCCCAGGTTAATTCTTAATATTTATTGTTACTTACCCTATGTTTCATAAGACATATTCTTTCACCGTATATCTTCTGTTCTCAGTAATTACTCTTCTTTTAACTGTTCTCAGTAATTGCTCTTCTTTGTACTTTCCTTGTATAATACACTTATTTTTATTCTCATTTTTTGTACTTGTAATTATTATATTCTGTTTCTTATCTCAAAATATATAATATATATATAGATGCATCTCATCTCATCCCATCTCATCTCATCCCATCTCATCCCATCCCATCTCATCCCATCTCATCCCATCTCATCTCATCCCATCTCATCCCATATCATCCCATCTCATCCCATCTCATCCCATCTCATCTCATCTCCATTATTATGTTGAAAAATGTACATGTGAGAGGCTGATGACGAATAGGATCAGTTATTTGTGGGTGAGCTGAGCAAAGGGTTAGCGTATCTATAAAGTGCAACGGCAATTATACATGTGCAGGAAATTGCAGTTCTGAACTGGAATTTGGCTAGCTCATGAAGATACTGTATTTGTAAAATCAAATACTTAAGGTTTGCTTGCTGTTTGTCATGGAGGGGTAAAGTCCTTACTATGTCCCGAACAATCCAAGTTCATGTAGTTACTCAAGTATTAAAAATGCCTAGTAGGGGAGGATGGCTGTGAGAGGTTATATAAATCCTGTGGAAGGGAAGTGGAGGAGTGGTCTTTGTTTGGTGTTCTTCCACCAGCAATTGGAGGCTCGGAGACGATGAAAAACACAAAGACCAGGGGATGTGCCCTTATTAGCATGGATCTAGAAGCATGCACTTGCATGGAGACAGTGTAGTAGCTCCTTGAAGAGATGAGAGTGGCTGCATTAGCTGCCCATCTGTGAGGTTAAAGCCATTAGAAATACTCCTATAGGCTGAATCAGTAGATGCGAGTGAAGGCACAAAGCTTGACATGGCTGTCAGGAACTGATCACACAGCAGAGTGGACCACAGTAATATTTTAAAACATTAACTTAATTAAAATAATATTATTCCCCAAGCTTGCACCAGCCTGGGGCCATCCACAAGAACCCCAAATCTTTAATTTCCCTTCTAGATGTCCCAAGCTCCATTCACCTGATGCAGCCTGAAATAATGAAAGACAGTTATGCTTTCCTCTAAACCCCCCCCCCCCATTATAGCACCAGTTCTGCTTTATCTTATAATATGAGGACATATAATAAGGTATAATCCCATAGTCAGCTAATCTTTAAGTGAAAATGCATACACATTTTATATACGTTTTGCATTTGCGTAGGATCTGCCAAACTCCCAGGGCACACAACCCCATTCTGCACACACACACACACACACACACACACACACACACACACACACACACACACACACACACACACACACACACACACTCACATGCTTAGGAGCTCAAATGCACCCACGTCCACTGTTCCTTCTACTGTGAAACAGAGATGTCATTTCCCATAAAAGAAAACATTTTCCTCCACTTTCAGTGTGAAATTAAAATTCACTTAAAGAAATATTGCTCAGAAATGTTTACAGTAATGTGGAGCCAGAAGAAAAAAAACAGCAGTACTCAACTACATTATGCTATAGTGCTCTGCACCCCCAGTTTCATGTATCTGACTTAATTTTTGCAACAATAACATCACACATTACATTACATCCTACGTATCCTGCAATTTTATATCATGTAGATTATTAATTCTGCCCTCTTCATAGGATGATAGGATCATTGCAAATGCAAGCCAATTGAGTCCTGTAACCATTTATGCCTTACTAGTGCCCACCCTCACAGTGACCCTCCTCTTTCAGGCAGGCCTCAATCAGTAAAGCCTGAGAGGTACTTGTGAATACTCATCCAATTATTCATTTCCATTTGAAGGAAGACAATGTATCACTGGGATTAATTTGCAGGCAAAAAAATCCCTGCAAATCAGCATCCCATGCTTTCACCCCCCCCCCCCTGGAACTTCCAATAGTATCCTCACCAAGACCTCACCCCAACTCGGTTCCACATTTCTTTCCCTGGTCATCCTTTTCTAATACAGTTCATATTGTACATACAGTAATGTAATGACTAGTGCTAATTCACAGCTATGCAAATACTTCCTCAGGTCTGCCATACACAATCCGCCATTGTCTTTTTCACACACAAAGTGTTTCCAGGCTACTGTCAACTTTCCTTTGTCCCATATATAATCTCGCCACAATTGTTCACTTTTTCCAGGAAACCATCCTCCAGCAAGGCCTAAAATGACCTGACTATAACAGCTGTCGTACTACAGATAATTATAATGCATGTACTTTTTGGTCCAGGTCCACCCTAATCACTTCTCTTCCTATAAGTACATTCCATGGAGTCCTCCACTGATTCCTTCAACCACACTCCCAAGTTCTGCATCTGCTCTTTTCGTATATCATGTTGCCCCATTCTCTTCATTTCATGTTTCTCTCTGTTTACTGTTATTGCCTGCAATTTCTGTTTTTTCAATATCTATTCCAGCTGCATTCCAAAACTTGACTGCGTGTGCCACATTGCATCCCAGCCATCCTCTGACTTAGCCAGGGTAACCAATACGTGATTAGTATACATACCAATATTCTTCTGTTCTACCTTCCAATCATATCTTTGCACCGTACAGTTCATTATAGCACTTGCTAATGGTGTCTGAAGCAATCTGAACAACAAGGACAAGATGAGGCAACCCTGCCATGCTCCTTGCTCCATTTTCATCTCCTCTGAAAGCTGTGGATTTCATATGCCCCATTGATTTGATCCTCCCATTCCTCCAGGAAGTTCTATCTCTCCATCACCTCAGACAAATAATTCCATCTTAACTTATCAAATGCCTTTTCCACAGAGAGTGAGAAGAGTGTTACCTACTCTTCCCTTTCTTGAATGTCTTGTATGATCATTAAAATTTTCAATATATTATCTGCTATTCTCAATCCCCCACAGACTCTCTCTGATCTCCATGTGCTATTTTCTGGGGCATTTTTACCAGCCTTTATGCAATAATTAACAAGGAACACTCACAATCATGGTTTAAAATAGATATAAGTTTGTATAAGGGTGGCAGTAGAGAATCTTCACCTTCCTTTAATATCACTATTATCACTGCTCCCTTCCCTGCATGTGGTACTGTACCCTCTCAGTGTATAATTAAAGTGTCCTATCCGTTTCTGCATATCCGATTCCTCCCAGCATGCTGTATTCATCATGCCTAGTTCCTGAACACCTGTTTCTGCCTTATGCAAGTCTCCATAATAACTTCTAAAACTCTCCAATATCCCTTTCAGTGTATCCTTCTTTTGTCCTCCTTCTCCATCTCTTTTCAGAGATACCCCTCTTTCCACTTCCTGCTGCCTCATTATTACTACCAAGGTCTTTATTGTTTTGGGGCAATCACTGAAGTACAGATTTTCTGAACACTCTTTTTTTCTCCAATATTCTGTCATCTTCTAGTTTCTAAAGTTATTGTTTTACCCCCCCAACTTTCTATCATTCTTACATTTCCTTACTTCACTGTCTGCCATTTCTATGTCTATAAGCCCTATCAAAAGTGTTCTTCTATATTCCTTCATTTGCCATCTTTGCCTCTTATCCATTCCTGCTGAATTGTATTTATTTCCATTTTACTCTGGTCCCATCTCTCTCTCTCTCTCTTTCTCTCTCTCTCCCCCCATCCAATCAGTTTTGACTGCTAGTTCCTCTGATATCTTTCCCTTTATCCTCCCCTTATGCTCCAACAGCCCCCCGGGAACTGTCTGTGCCACAGGTGCTCCTTGATTTCTCTTGGTTTCAGTTTCATTTCTAAAATAGCATGGTCCATTATAGCTACTGTCTCACACAATACCTTATTCACTCTTTTCCCTGCTTCTCTACTTTCACTTAACCCCTGTCAGTTCTTGACCAACTCAGATACCTGTTTGAATACAAAGTATAGCCTTCTGTTCTTTATTGCCTTACTCCTAGTCCCCAGTTCTCATTCTGCCTACCATTTCTGTGATTGTTTTTAAACATTTTCCTTCTTTAATTATCCTTCATCTTCTTTGTCTTTTTTCCACCTCGTTTTTATTTGTCACTACATTCCAGTCTCCTATCATGGAATTGAAACCTTTTTGAAATGCCAGTAATTTTGTTAATATCCCCCTCATAGCATTTACTGTTGTCTTTGCAGGTAAGTGTACAAAAATCAATGTGACCTTACCTCTCCATCATCTGCCCCTTGATCCCCACATATTCCCACTACTCATCTTGCAATACTTCCACTAGTTTGAAGGGTTTTCCTTTTTGTCATCAGTTATACTGTCTCTCTGCTTTGTACTTGCCCAAGATGAGGAGGCCAGCATTGTAAAGACACCTTTTTGAATTGCTCATGTGCTTCCCTTTCAAGCTGTGCATTACTTGCAGTGCTGTAAATTGTGCAATCAACCTCCTGACATATTTTAATATTCTGTCCATCCCTTTTTCTTGCACTTCCTTCTGCCTCTGATACCCATCCTTTACATGGCTCTTTGTTTTCTTTCCACTTTCCTTCACTACTGTCATCCTTCTCAGGCTCCTCAGGATCTGTCTTTTTTATTATGAAACTCCCCTCCACCTAAGTCTCTCCCCACAAACTATGCACATATTTACAGGTTGCACATCCTCAGATTGAGTTTCCACCTAGTCTTCTCATGGCCACTCCTCTCACTGCCTCTTTCTCTGTCATAACTACGACAGCACTCTTTCTGCTTTAAGCAGTGTACGTAACTACCTCTACCTCCCACTGACACTAACCAATGCAGTTATGTACATGAATAAATTTGTTTAGCAAAGGAAAGTCATATTACTCATTTTATGTATTTTTAACCCCTCCCTCCCAAGAGGGCTTGTTCTAACTCTTTCTACTATGACAGTAGCATAGGTCAGAATATTATGCAACATATACCTTTGGCAAGATATGGTCTTTAACAATTGTCAGCTTTGATTGTGACACCCTAAATGCTCATTTCTTCTGATTAAACATTCCTTTTGTCATATCCATCATCATTCATGAAACATATGCAGGTTATTCATAAATTAACTGCAGTATTTAATGCTTATAAGATTTATCAAAAAACAGAAAAGGGGCTTCATAAACAAGTTTATTTGTTTCATACATTACTTTAAGTCATGGTTTAACTAAGGGGAGATATCCTACACATTTTATGCATGTCCAGCCCACCCCTCCCTCCCTAGAATGCTTGCTTAGTTCTTCCCTACTGTATTAGTATCATAGTTCCATGTGTTTACCACCATATACCTCAGACAGGAAATGGTGTTCAGCTATGGTTAATTGTTGGCTGTGTCACTCTATCCCTATGTTTATTCAGTATAAACATTCCCCTTGCCTGTCCAATGTACATATATGGGTAATTTTTAAGCCAGCAGCAGCATTTATTACACAGAGGCATTTAAAATGCTTGGATAAACATATCTTTATAATTCCTCAGTGGCAATATTGGTATCTGATAAGTTGTAGCACAGCCACAACTCTGCAGGTAGTAAACCAACCAAAGGGGTACAAGAAATGTGTACGTAAGAATGGGGAATCGTTACCATTTGTAACAGATATTAAAGGAAAGCTCATGGTTTTAATAAATAATGATATTCAATAGGTCATTACATTTAGATTTTAAGCAATAGGCAATTTTAAGTTAGCAACAATGTTATCCACCTAGCTTATTTACTAGACAAGTTCATTTAAAACAATAGCGATGTGTTCTCTAGTATATAATAACTTACAGCACACAACTTTGTAACTTATTATACAAGTAAATTGTCCTTTAACAGCCTTTTACTGCAGGCCGATTGTTTCTCATCTTTCCCTTTTGTTACAACATTCTTTCAGTATCTTGGCTCCATACTGCACATCTTGCAACTTTCAGTTTAGCTTTCTCCTTCCCTTGGTCATCTGCCTAACATCAGGCATCACATTAGGCCTTTTGGCACTGTTCCGCTAAAGTCACTGCATCCATTTTTTTATACTTGCTGGTGTCTTCAGTTTCTCTTGGAATCCCTTGAATATGTTTTCTATTCTTTACCCTGGATTAGAAAATAAGAATGGATTGTCATTCTAGACAAATAAAATCACAGAGAGGTTAAGTCCTGAACCCAGTTTGATTTGGTTCATGATCCATCTACTGTTTTTGTTTCTCCTCGTATGTGTCTCTACTCACTGCTTTCATTCTTTAGTTCTTTGTCATTCCTCTCTATTGTTGTTGTTACTGCTTACTTTGTTCTTTTCTTTTTCTTGCTGCTTGAATGATTACAGCTTTCTCCCCCAGCTTCTTTTGCTTTTTAAACAGCAGGAAGACGCCTTTCCCCTCATCTCTCCTTTCCTTCAGAGACTGCTCAGCCATGTCACCCACTGGGGGCCCTTCGTCTTCCTTTCTGGGCAGATGTGCCATGTTGTTTACTAGTTTTTGTAGTAGGATCAGAATTTCTTCTGGATTTTGCAAGGTTTTCACTGTACCATGTTTGCAGATCCACCTCCTCCAACCTCCAACCTTCGCTCTTGTTCCATTAGGCTGTCCTTCAATGCCTGTTTTATTTCTTTTAACTCCAGCCATACTGTGTTAAGTGAAAAAAACTGTTCTCCTAAGTCTTTAGTTCCCACCATATCTCCAGACTCTCCAGTCTTCAACTTCTTTTCCTTTCCTGTCTTTTGTAATTTTCATTTTTCTTCAACATTCAATCATTCATGTGTTTTTGCAGGCTCTCATGCATTTTATGTGGAGTTCCAAATCTTTCTTGACAATTTAATTAATACATTTAATTTATGGAATAGTGGGATCTCTGAGTTCACCTGAGGAGTGCCATATGTGAAGTTTTTCCATCTTTGGCTTTTCATGACTACAGACTGGTTACTGCAGGTCAGCAGAGGTACCTTACAGAGTATTTAGTAGTAATAGCTTGGCAATCTTGTTAATTTTCAGACTATGACATTGGACAAGGAAAGTTCTCACCCATCATTCAAAGACTGCATTTGTTTGCTGTTTCTATGGATTTTTTTGCATAAAGTCAAGACACAATTTAGAGGGCTGTTTATATTCCTTAGCCATAGACTTGTTGGCAGGACAGATTTGTATCTCATAGACTCCCCCATCTGTGGAATAGACTCCCTCTCCAGGTTAAGCAGAGTACCTCTTTACCCCTTTTTATGCACAAACTGGATAACTGGATGGGAAACAGAAAATACATCCCTGGGATTCCACCCGTGCCCCTGCTGGACAGGGGCATCAGGTACTGACTTGTCTAAACATGGGCTAAACTCTTGGCTAGGCTTAAAAGGGCATCAGGGCCAATAGCTTAGTAACTTGCTATGATCCTATGATACTATTGCTACTCTTGTAATGACATCTGCTTGAACTATCCATAGTGTGCATTCAATAGGAAAGGCTGGCAGAGCTTTATGGGTGAGGGTGAACAGGAAATGACTGAGCTGTAAGAGACAGAATAATGAAGAAGAGCTGAAGCAAACTGTGAAGCTTTATTCTATAAGGTGCTAACATGAAGACAAGCCCAGAACTTGTGGAACAGAGAAACTTGGGCAGTCCCATGTGCCTCACATTGTGCATGAGCTATACAGATACTCACCTGAGTGTACATGACAGGACAGAATCCATCATACGCAAAGAAAAGTTTTCTTTAAACAGTTACGGCACTTTAAAAATCATATCATGGCTGTACATTCAGGGCCAAGGAATCCTTGTATAAATGTTCTTCCAGCTTATGCTGAAATGCTGTTTTATTTATTTATTTATTGTATTATATTTATTTATTTATTTATTTATTTATTTATTTGAGTAGCAGCTGGTGGCAAGAAGTAGCTTTTACAAAGAGATGAGCAAGTTTCATACCCTAGGTTGTAATACAAGCTGTTTGAGTTGGGGGGTCAGTGACAACTCTGTTTCCTAAAGGAGAGAAGAAGAATATTTCTGGCATAACTGAAAGCAGCTCCTGAAAGCAAGCTGATTTAATTTAAAGTCATGTTTTAAAAGATGGAATGATACAAATGCCCTGAGAACTGGATGTACTAGCTCAATAAAGTCTGATATGTGTGCTAATGCCCATAAATGACCAGCCTTTGTAAAGGAACTTGCTGTTTGCAATGTTAATCCCAAACAGATAGCTGATTGCCCAATAGTGACAGGAAGCTGCAAACAGTTTTCGGAATGCTGTGGGTTGTTTTCTTCAGTGTGTACAACGTACACATGCATAATGTGTATACGTATGTGTATGTGTAACACTATAACATGCTAAAAATGCTTTCTTCAGTTTAACTACAGTTGATTTACAGTGAAATGCTAATTTAAATTTCACTTCCAAAAATGAATATAAAATGATATACAAACTTCTGCACAATGCATTTTTTTGATTTTTAATTTATTTTGTATTTTAACATATTTATACTAGTTACAAAGCAAGAAAAGAAAAGGAAGCACTGAACATTTTCATTACGAGTTAATCAAAGCAACAATAATGCAGTCATATTAAATTTAAATTAGATCTTCAATGTACATCAGTCTTATATTTTGATAATACCAATTGTAATTTGTTCCAATAATTCAATTTCAAAGAATTTTTCACATTTATCAGTTTTAGTGCAACATTTTCATTTTTGCGAAAAACAGTGGCCATATTAAGAACATCATAATAAACAAAGGTTGCACATACAAGTTCCATGTTTTAGTTATGGCTTTTCTTGCAAATGTAATCCCCAAAACAGTATATATATTTTGATTACACTTTATAACTTGAAGGAACAGTCCATAAGGCTTTAAAGAATTCCTTTATTTTTATTTATTTATTTATTTTACATTTGTTTTACATTTGTTAACCGGGCTAGTCTAACTGGATACATGTCCATTTTCAGTAGAGGCCCGAGGAGTTAAGCTCCAAGTTAGGACAAAAAAAAAATTAATACAATAAAGTATAAGGATACATGAGCAAATATGAAGTGTTAACAGTATGCATAAACAGGTTACCACAGTAAAATGTACAGTGCATGATACAAGAATAAATAAAGGGATGTAGTCAAGAGAAATATGCATCATAGTTAAAAAAGGAAAATAGAGTTGCTTAATGAGTAGATGGGTTAGACAGAGTAGAGTATATAGAGACACTTTGACTAGTCAGGTTTAGAGCATTGACATAACCAGTGTGTTTTCAGGAATACTTTCAATTTGTTTTTGAAAGAAGATAATGAGGAAAGTATGGAGAGTTCGTTTGGGAGGAGGTTCCAGGCTTTCCCAACTATATTAGAGAAAAGTGAGTCACCAGCTTTATTGTATGTTTTAGTGGTATGTATTAGAAATTTCTGAGAAGTCCTTAAGGATGCTAGGTTTTTATAGGGGGTGATTAGTGTCGAGAGAATAGGTGTTTTAGAAGGTTTGTAAAGAGTGTTATGGGCTATAGTTAGCTGATGGAATTTAATTAGATTTTGAAGTTCAAGCCAACCTAGTTGTTTTAAATTAAGGCAGTGATGGGTTCTAAAAGGATTACCAGTTGCAAATCTAGCTATATTATTGTAGGACATTTCCAATTTGTTGAGATTATTTTTTGAAAGGTTAGTAAAAATGGGTGACGCATAGAGTAGAGAAGAGATTAGATGAGTGTATGCTATTGTGGTTCGAGCTGAAGGTAGGAGAAAGGATTTTATCCTATAGAGAGCCTAGCTTTTTATTGACTGTTTTTATAGTATTGTTAATATGGATGTCAAAGTTCAGATTATTGTCAATGGTGACTCCTAATAGTTTTGTGGATGGGTCTGGAGATATAATGGTATTTTTGATAGAGTTTATTGAGAAATCCAGTGGAGGGGATTTCTTGGTAGGAGAGAAGAGGAGGAGTTTAGTCTTTTTGGGGTTTAGGAGAAGGCATCTATGTGTGAACCATTGCTCAACTGTATTGAATACTTGTTGGGTCAGATAGAGTAGCTCAGAAGAGGAGGGGACTGAGCAAATGAGTGTAGAGTCATCTGCATATTGTATGCATGTAGCTTGGGGGTGGCAAGGTGAAGATCGTTGATGAATATGGAAAAAAGTAGAGGTCCAAGGTCCATAAGCTGGAAGAACATTTATTCATGTTTCACAATCAAATCAGCTCTTAATACTTTATTACATCTTCAACAGATAGAAGTTGCCACTCCTTTAAATTAAAAGGGTGTAATAAATACTCTATGAATATACTTCCACATAAAGATTTTCCAGTGTATGCCTGTAGATGTTTGACTAATAGACTTTAATATTAAATATGTATTCTTTGCTGCTAAAAGTTAATTACTATCAAAAGAATCTATAAAATGCTAATACATTTTATCCAATTCATTTTTATTAATTACTTGAATCTTATATAATTTAGATAAAGTACCTTTATAAGAAATTTCCCCAAGATTGATAAATATCAAATATTCATATACTTTTGGGTATGTACATTTTATATTTTCTTTTGATAATTTTACATAAGCTTTACATTTATCTCTGAAAGTTTGAATTTTTGATTTTAAAGAAGTTTCTGAATTATTTTTTTTTTCAAAATGCCAACTACAAATAGAAGACTATCTTTAGTAATATAGTCAAACCAATATATGAAATTAATATTTTATATGGAATCATTTCAGAATGTGAATAGCTGTCAATAGCCTCCACAGTTGAAGATATAGGAAATATTAAAAAAAAAAAAAAAAGAAAAGTTATGTTCTCACTATAAGTATACATCTCTGTTCTCTGTTTTCATCCTTTCTCGACTGATGGGTCTTGCATCCAACTTTGGATCTGACTTCTGTCACTTCTAAAGAGTAGGCCCCGTAGCTTGAGCTCCTCCCCTTTTTAGTAATAATTAGATTGAGTTTGTCCTTCTTTCAGCATACATTAGCAGCTATAGCAGCTAAAAAGTGCAAACATACAGTGAAAAAGTATAATAACTTCCCTGTAAACAACTGCATGAAGGAAAGTCTAGAAAGAAGAAGAACCTGGAAATATAGCACTCCTCAAGTTGACCTAGGAGACCAGGAAATAAAAATTTTAAGAAGAAAGGTAGTTGGCTTGTGGGAGATTGACGAATGATGAAAACAGACAAGACAGGTGCATAATTATGGTGAGTACATAATGTTTGCATATAATGTTGTCTTTTTCTTCTGTTCCTCAATCCATGGGGCAGAGTTCCCAGCCAAAAAAATAAAACAGGATGGTCTTCAAGAAGGGATATTATGGAGTATGGTGGAGCTAAATGCTACTCTTTTGTCAGATAGAATATCCAATTTGTAGTGAGCAATGAAGGTATGAGTGTTAGAGCAAGTGGCAGCTCTGCAAATATCATCTATAGAAGCTCTAGAGCAGAACATAGAGGGTGTGACCACAGATTTAGTGGAATAAGCTTTAGGAGGCTTAGAAAGTGTCAATTCATTTTCCTTTTAGACAAAAAACATGCAATCAGTGAGCCACTTGGCTAAAGTCACCTTTGAGACAGATTTTCCCAGTTTGCATTTAGAAAAGGAAATAAATAGCTGTTCTGATTTTCTGAAATCCTTCGCTGTGTGAATATAGAATTGAAGTTGTCTATGCAGATCTAAACAGTGAGGCATGAGCTCTCCTTTGTTGCAAAAATTTGGAAAGAAGACAGGTTGATGGACTGATTCATAGCTGTTTCTGAATCTACCTTAGGTAAAAAGGAAAGATTAGTGTGGACACCCTATCCTTGTGAAAATGTCGATATGGTGGCTTAGAAGAGAAGGACAAGAGTTCTGATGCTCATCTGGCTGATATGATTGTGACCAGAAAAATAGATTTTCCAGACATAAATGTTAAGTCCATCCTGACAGCTGCTTCAAATGGGGGTCAAGTCAGGGCTTGAAGAAGTATTTAAATTCCAGGGTGGAGTAGGGTCCTTAATAGAGGGTCAGAGCAAATTAATATAATTATTATAAAAATATCATCTAGGCCTACTATGTTGCAATACCTACTTGATAACGTTATTGATTTTATGTGCTTGACATGCATTCCTAAGCTATATTTCTGATGTGATATAATTGACATGTATTCTAATGCTTTATTTTCATACTACATCTTGCAAAACGTATCTTTACAAGTTTTTAATATCCTTACTATTTTTTTTAAAAGCTAAGTTATTGATATTTTTTTAGTATAATTAACTGTGAATTCTTGCATGTGTATTCATCTGTATCTCTTACATTGTACTGCAATTAATGTAGCTGTTAATGTTGAGTTTTTTTACCTATGTTTAATCATCTGTGACTGTGTCTCTTCTATTGTATGTACTTGTTGATGTGGAGCTTTTCTCCCCAGGCCTCCATTGAAAATGGGCTCACTTCAGCCCAGTGGACCCTCCCGGTAAACAAATGAAAATAAATAAACAAAAAAAATAAGTGTCTTCAGTGATGGCTGTCTAGGTTTGTGGATGCAAGGATAAGCACCCCCCGAATGCCTCCAGAGTGCAGCAGTCAGGCAACACTTCATGAGCACTGGTAGGGCTTCTCAGAGAATGGACCTCAGAAACCCTGGTTTTGTAGGCCTCCTCTGCCACAATGGTGTCACCTGTTATTGGAGATCCCCCATCCACCACAGGGATCATAACCGTACCTCTCAACCTGGAAACATCAAAAATCTGGACAAGGCCCATGAAAAATAGGTGCAAATCTGTATGCTGATTAACATCAAATTTGCATACATAATTACGTAACCCCACCCACTCCGATGGAATTGTAGGATACCAACTTTCAAATGCAAACTGAAGAACAGACAACCAAAATATCACACCAGAGTCCCCTTGCAGCCATTCCAATGTCCCATTACTTGTCTATTTCGCCCCATTTACCATAAACACTAATGTGTGCATACTGCTTTACTTCTACAATGATTATTTGGATTTTATTTTTACATTTTATATCACAATGCACAAACACTAATAGACATCTGCTAAACAAAGCTGCTAAACAAAGCAATGCTGTATCACAATGAAAACAAACTTGGCATTAAAACTTCTCTGCCCTTGAAACTCACATTCATTGAATCAACATTGAAACCCACACCACATAATAAGAAAATGTATTTGGCCAGTGGTGGCGAAAGATTACCTGTGGGCTGTTTTCAAATCATTGGCCCCTTGTACACAAAAAAAACATATATATGTTCTTTATACACCATCCTGACTTTATTAAATTATATATTCCTTGCATAATACAGCACACTTGTTAGACAGAGCACATTTTAAATTTATTGTTTGAACTTTTTTTCCAGTAGGCAATGAAATAAAATGCATGAAACAATAATGACAACATTGCCCAATTCAGAACATGTCCATCATAAAAGTGTACTTCCACACCCAAACTCACACACACTATATATATATATATATATATATATATATATATATATATATATATATATATATATATATATATATATATATATATATATAAAATGACAGTAGTGTAAGCCATTGGCATCTTGCACAGCTTCCTGTACTTATTTTCAATTTCAGTTTTTTTAGGGGGGGGGACAAGCATTTTGGAAAGTTGCTAGAATAAAATGTTGTGTCACCATGATGCATTTCACTGCCAAGTCTTGAATTCAGGACCCTGTGCATTACAGTCAGAGCACCATACCACTATGCCAAATCAGTAGTTTCCTGAAAGATGGGAAGACTGAAACTTAAATGGCTATCATTTAGTGAATTCAGTTCTCACTTCTAACCATAGCTCTTAACTTCTTAGCACAAAAAAACCTGGACAAAACCAATAATGGGGGAATACAGCCCCAAAATAGGGACAAATGTCAAATACTGATCTTATGTTGTGTCTTTCGGCTTTTCCCGGTTAGGGGTCGCCACAGTGGAACTCCGGTCCGCTAATGATTGGCAGTAGATTTTTACATGCCAAGTTGCCAGCTCTGACGCACAACCTTCAACAAAGGTACGTCCATTCGGTTCCCTATCAGAAGCCTGAAACACTATAAGCCTGAAAATCAAAATCCTGAAAACTATAGACTGAAAGTTCAAAATCCTGAAAGCCCAAAATCCTGAAACTCAAAATCCTGAAAACACAAAATGGACATACTGATGTCATTGTGGCTTTGCTATTGTTAGCCCTGTGGTGTTGGGTCATGCATTGGGTTCAGGTAAGTGTGCGGTTGGTTTTATGTTAGGGTTAGGGGCGGTTTAAGTGAGTTAGGGTTAGGGCGCAGGTTAGGCATGTATGCAATAGTGACAAATATTGGGGTTAGGGGTGGTTTAAGTGAGTTAGGGTTAGGGCGCGGGTCAGGTGAGTGTGCAATAGTGACGGACCTTAGGGTTAGCGTTAGGGTCAGGGTCAGTTGGTAGATATTAGTGTCTTTATAGTGACATATTAGCATTATTTGTGTTTTCAGGATTTTGAGTTTCAGGATTTTGGGCTTTCAGGATTTTGAACTTTCAGTCTATAGTTTTCAGGATTTTGATTTTCAGGCTTATAGTGTTTCAGGCTTCTGATAGGGAACCGTCCATTCACGCATGTCTCCACACAGAAGACACTTTAGCTGAGAATCGAACAGGACAACGTCTTACTGTGAGGCGACAATGCTACCGCAGCACCACCCTGCAGTCATTCAAATACTCAAATACTGATCTTATAAACTTAGAAAATTGCTAGAATAAAAGGTTTTGTGTTACCATTTATTTTCTGAAGAATATTAAGTCTGAAATTCAAATGCCTGTCATCATTTAGTGAATTCAATCTTTTATTGATTTGCCACAAAAATCCTGAAAACCACAGATTTTATGAGGAAGAGATCAAAACTATGAGGCATAAATTCACAAGTGGTGGTGACTGGGGACTTTAGGCTCTTTTTACCTTCTACCCAAGGTACAGGGTTTGAGCCTGAGTACCTCTAGCCACCAGGTGTATTAAAGAGGGGCATTTACATACACACCCACACACACCAATGTGTCCTACCATTCCTGCTTGTTGCAGATGCACACAATAAATAAAAATGTTTCCTGCTTCAGACAGAGCATTTGTTTCACCCTGAACTTTCCGGTTCCTGCTCATTGCAGATCCATTTGAAATGCCAAAGATAATCTCCCCACTTGAAAATAATAAAAGAAACAACGCTTGCAGAATCCATTTGAATAAAAATGCTTGTACAAAATGAGCCAGCAGGAAATGTGTGCACGGAGCCCAATTCTGACAGGCTGGTAGCCCCGACGGAGCTGATGTCATTGCACACGTGATGATGTCAGCTCAAAAATGGGGGGAAAAAATTTTAAATAAAAAAGCTGTGGAAAAAGTTGGAAATGAAGGGGTGCCACTTGAGAATCATGACACCCCATTATTTAGACCCCAAAACTCGGTAAAAACCAAGTAATTCGGTATGGTTGGGAGGTATGGTCATAACACCATAGGCTTCCTGGGAAGAGTCTTGTGACTTCCAGAACCACATTTCCCACCATCTTTATGATTTCAGGAAAAGGTACTTTGAGATGCAGAAAAATGTATTCCTACAGCAAATAAGGTCTTCCTATCTTGTTCACTCCTGGATAAGGTTTCTTTAACCTTGGGGCCAAATAAGTATATCCACCAAAAGAAGCACTGATGAACGATGACATGATAGGCTTTATGAAGTCACAGAGGTGGATTCAAGCATGCATTCTCACAGCTATTCCTAAACGCACAGCTCTCAAGTTACCTTCTGAGGCATGTGAAATAAGTCTTAATAAGGTGTTTGATAGGGACTGTAGGGTGGCCAGTTGTGAAGAAATGGTCTTCTTGTCCTCCTACCCAGAAAGGGCAATGGAAACCTTTGTGATCAAGTCCTGCTGAAATCTTGAGATATACCAAATAGTTCAGTGGCCTTAGAACAAAGGGCGTTGATACATAAATGTGATTCGCAAACCTGTCCAACACTATGGACTGTCTGTTGAGGGGGGTGGACAGTAGAACTTTATTCAGCAAGTTCTTTTGTGTGGTCGCTGGTACCACCATAGCATCTAATGGTGGACCCTTGTTCCACTGGGCCTGATACTTAGGTGCAACCAGATATTTATCAGGTCTTTTAGGGATTGGCTCCATGACAACCAGGTCCTTCCAGGCTCAGTGGGATATGAGATCCACCATCTTGTCCACTGGGGTGACTACCCAGGATGTAGCTGAGCCAGCTCTGAAAGCCTCAAGAAACACAGACTCATTTTAGGAAGAGGGATCAGAAGACCAACTACCTTTCTGTTTTAAAATTTTGAGTATTTCACCAAAGGAGACATCCTCAAGGGATGATCCTGGGGACCCTTCCCCATCATGGAAGTCCATCTCTTCTGTGAGGGATTCTTGTGCAGAATCTAACTGCCTTGTCTAGTACATACACTTCCTAGGTGGCTCTCTGGTGGGATGCTCCAGAGAGGACGTAGAATTGTGAGCTAAGTACTGAAGGAAGACTGTCTCAAGGCTTGCAAACACCAGCTGCCAAAATGTGACAGGATGTAGAGGATCTAAGACCATGGCAGACAGTTGAGGAAGGGATAGATCCAAGGAAGTGGTAAGTATGTCTTATGTACAGTCCTGGAGAAAGCTCCCTCTACTACTTCAAAGGCAGAAGACATAGGAAAATAAATTGCCATCCTGGTAGGAGCCAAAGACATTTGCCCAGGATGGCTCAGAGCATCATCATGACATTGCTTGAGGCAGAAGTCAGAGCTGAGCTGTCCAACTCTGAGGCTCTGAGAAGGAAGGATAGTTCCAAAAGCATCAAAGGCAAACCCATCGATGATGAAGAAGGCCAATGCAGACAGACTAAGGATTCTTGGGTCTGATGGCTCTGAACCCGAAGGCCTGATTGGAGTAGGAGTCAACTAGGTAGGAGCTTATGGCAGCCTAATGGATCTGATGGGAGATGGAGAAGGTAAAACTCCCAAGGGAACCTGAGTCCACAGAAACTTCCTCATCATCATGTCCACATCTGCTTTGCATAAGCTCCTAGATGACCTGAGAGAAGATGACTGGAAGTCCTTCTTGAGTTCTCCTGTAGGAAAGATGAATGAATCTCAGAAGGCATAGGCTTTATTGTGATGGTGGAGGAGCGATGATCCAGAGATTCAGACTAAGATCTTGATGGATCCATAGAGCCAGTCAGACCCAACAGCTTAGATATCTTTTTGGGTGGAGTCAAACTTGAATCAGAGGAGGGAAAATGATTAGGAGATCATTTTCTTGCCTCTTTGCCCTTGGTCGATGAATTCCCCCCTTAGCCTTGTCAGGGGTGTATTGGAACAGCGAGAGCTCCAGAAGAAGAAGAGGTAGAGGGTAACAAACCCTTGAGTACTAACTTGTTATAGTGTTCAGCCAAAGCCCAGCTTTGGACCATGCACAGATGTCTCATTTGACCTCCAAATGACCAGAACTCAAACAATGTACACACTCCTGGTGGGCATCAGAATTAAGGATATTATGCCCACAGTAAGTGCATTTTTTGAAACCAGTTGGGTTATCCAACATGATGAAGAAAGGAACCTAGATAAGATAAAGGAAGAAAAATAGAACAGTCTACCAACAATGGTAAAATCAGAACAAAATACCAACAATGGTAAGCTGGAATAAGCTAGAGGTATCTACACTACGTAATGTAAGAAAAAGATAGAGAACCTAAAAATAGTAAGCAATTTACGAGGCATAAACCAAAAGAGTATCGCAAAACAGAGCTAGACACCTTATATATATATATATATATATATATATATATATATATATATATATATATATACACACACACACACACACATATATATATATATATATATATATATATCTATGGAGATATATGTATATATATATATATATATATATATATATATATATATATATATGTATATGGAGATGTATATATATAGACTTCTTTTCATCGAAAACTCATTTGACTGAATTTCATTTCACTTCACCTGGACCAAATCGCTGAAAACTCAAATTACCGAAAACTCGTGTGTGTGTGTGTGTGTGTGTGTGTGTGTGTGTGTGTGTGTGTGTGTGTGTGTGTGTGTGTGTGTGTGTGTGTGTGTGTGTGTGTGTGTGTGTGTGTGTGTGTGTGTGTGTGTGTGTGTATCTATATATATATATATATATATATATATATATATATATATATATATATATATATATATATATACATATATATGGATTTGTGTCAGATCGAAGTTCAGATCAAAGTTCCGAAACATCGAAAATTCATATGGCTGAGACCATATGATTGAAGTTTTGGAACTTCAAACATTAAAAAAAATAAATAAAACACAAAAAAATTCTATTATTATCATTTCTGCAGGGGGCAAGCCCCCTACACCCCCACACCCCCTGATAATTAAATATACCAACTCTGAAATTGCATTACATTGAGGAAAAGGGTACATTTCCCTGTTCATGCTGTACTTCAATTTCCATTCAAAACTTTTGAAGTTTCAAAACTTCGATCATATGGTCCTAACCATATGACCTTTGAAGTTTTGAAACTTCAATAATCTGACTCATTTCACTGACAAGTAGTACTCTAAGGCAAGTAAAAGGTATATGTCATTTTCCCCACTGTACTGCAATCCTGGTATTAGTATATATAGTTAGGGGTGTGTGGGGGCACAGCCCCCTACATTGGGGGGTGCGCAGGGCATAGCCCCTTACCTAGTTGGGTTTTACCAAGTAACGTAAAACAAAACCAGACAACAGAAAACCAAATTAAGTGGGGGGCTACACCCCAACACCCCCCTAACTATGTATACTAACACCAGGATTGCACTACAGTGGGGAAAAGGACATATACCTTTGGAAGGGTGGCCTAATGGTTAAGGTGTTTGCCTTACAAACACAAGGTGCAGGGTTTGAGTCTCACAAGGGATAATTGGCTAGGCTTAGTACTAAGCTATGAACCTATGAACTTGCCTTAAAGTACTACTTGTCAGTGAAATGAATTTTTAATGAAATGAACTTTAGGTGATTTGGTCTCAGTGAAATGGGTGTCAGTGAAAAAGTCTTTCAGTGAAGTGATACGAATCTATATATATATATATATATATATATATATATATATATATATATATATATTAATGTATATATATACGCTCAACAAATAATCCAGCACTTCAAGAAAACTGTTCTCTCAATGGCAGTTTGATTGCAAATATCTTGCGATACTTCCCAAAGCCGTTCACAATCCAAAAATACAACAAAAAACAAACACAAAGTCCAAAAATGAAGAAAACAGTGAAAGAGACAGCAAAAAGCAATGCTGCCATCCTAATAGGCCATCACCCCAGCAAATACTGGCTGGAAACAGAAACAACAGACAGGTTTCACCCTCTGGCATCCTCAGTCTATACTTCAAGCTGACATTCCAAATGCTTAATATAGAAAAAGACACATTTCATTTTACAATTATCATCAATTATGTAAAGTGACAAGTTCATTGCACATTATCCAGACACAGATATATAATGCAAATACGAAATACCTACATATATATATATATATATATATATATATATATATATATATATATATATATGTATATATATATGTATATATACAATACCTATACATATATAATACTATGTACATGAAAAACATTTTTTTAAAAGGTCTTATTTAGACCTAGCTTGAACAGAGCCCCTAAGTTAATAATTCACATTCTCTCTTTTTTTTTCAAGGATATAATGTTTTTTACCGTCAGATACATTTTTCCCTTTTATACTATCTATACCAACATAAATAAAATTTGCCCCCCATGTTCCATCATATGCTTATAAAGTGCACTTCTAGTACGTCTACAATTTAAATCACTAATATGCAGTGCTATTTTATGTTTAAAAGGGTGGGACGTCTGTCCTACATAGAATGCACATATCTACATGGGAGCACTCAACTATGTCAAAAATATTGTTGATATCTGTTTAGACATCAAAATATGGTCGACTAAGCAGACAGTTGACAGTTGTGGAAGATTGCTTAATTCTTGGGGTTGGGGAATATGCCCTCACCCTGATATTGTGCGATCTCAGAGATAGTATATATAATTAACAGGGTTGTGTAGAGTGGTGGTGGGAAACAATCCCCGGGATTCATGAAGCCCAGCACAAGGATGGCGTTAGCCTTGTGCTGATCGTGCAGCATAGAGATGATGCAGCAGCGCCACATGCATATTAATGAAGGCATGCTGCCACAATGTCCAAGTGCATAGGAAATGTGCTTGAGTGCAGGAGGCATGTCTAAGTGCTGCACGGAGGCGTGAGCATGTCAGCTGCAGACGTGTAACCAAAAATGCTGATTAGTACAGCCTGCCTCTAATAATAATCACTCCTGTCAGTGTCCGTGGATACTGAAATGTATGCAAAGCATACAAGACAGTTTCGTGAACACCAATTAAAAAGTAAACACAAAGGCACATAGCTGAATATTGAGTCCCTGTTTAAAATCCCGTGCCCATATTCCATCGTAGTGTTATACCAAGTGGAAGCAAAACGCAGCATGTTTGCACGCCGCTGCCCTTTGCTAAGCCTAGCCCAGTGGTTAGGGTTACCACATGTCCCACTTTGTGAGGGACAGTCCCTCTCTGGGCGGTTGTGTCCTTACCAAAAATATTAAAAATGTTAAATGTCCTGCGATTGTAGGACATAATTATGTCCCATATTTTATGTAATAGTTCCATAAAATAGTTATTTCTGTATGTAAAATACCTAAATGTTACAAGAAACAGAGTAAGCAACTAAACTTCTCCAACAATAAGCTTTCATTTAGGCATAAAACTAAAGTACTATCCTTTGTACTGACCGTGGGTATGTGTCGGCCTGTAAAATCTGATGTGTGTCCCGAAGATGTCCCACTTTGGCCAATTGAAAAGGTGGCAACCCTACCAATGGTCAGAGCATTTGCTCAATATCTGCCCATTCACGGTCCAGGTCATCCCTGTCTGGATGGCCCAAAGATGAATGGGTATTACCCGGGTCTACCTACCATGTCATGAAAGATAGGTATTTGCGTGTACCTATGTGTGTGAAGTACAGCATGTGGAAGATCAAATATGCCAGGGTTGTCCTCACAACCATATTGGTACCAGAGATATGTAGAGTACGCAATGTGTTCTGTTGTCTGTGCCATGGGCCATCAACCAGAGAAGGGATGGATGGTGTGTGTGGAATATGGGGGGCTGAGGGGTAATGTAATAATTCACCAAGGGGAGACTGGGTGGATTATACAATAGGTGAACTGGAGGTGTACAAGGGGGGAATCAGAAAGGAAACCAAAGAACATACATTCACATCCGCAATACATCCTGACAGGCCATACTGCAGAACACAATCCCACAAACATATGAACATTAAAATGTGCGATACA